>NW_026562449.1:600000-755000 GCF_027474105.1 Poeciliopsis prolifica
ATAACTGGTTAAAAACATGATTGATGTTAATAATTAAAGTGAATTCATAATGTAGTTACATTTTAATATAATTTTATCAATAAAATTGACTAGTTTTAGTTGACAAAATTTTACTGCAACTGGTTGACTAAAACAAAAACAATTCTGATGTCTGAATTGTGACTACAAAGACTAAAAATAAATTGCATCTTTCTGTCAAAATTAACAATGATCAGACTTTAGACTCAGCTGGTTAATTATTAAATCTACATTTAAATCAGTATTCCCATACTTGGTTCTTAGAGTCTCCTTTGTGCAGTCCGTGTTTAGAAACAGCAGCCTGATCATTTTCCTCCTGCAACATCTTGCTTCCTTCTGGCCCTGTCTGGGTTCACCAGAATGCTAAATAAATTAATGGGTGCTAATACAACAGATCTGTTTGGACAGATGTGCCTACTTAGTCGATGTTCCTCTTCTTGATACATCATATACTAACATACATTAGAGGGTTGATCTGCTGTGGTTCTCAGTGTTGTTTTAAACCATTCTGAGTGCTTCAGTTAAACTCTAGGTTTTGTAAAAGAACACGTCTGTCTTTATACCCAATTATCTTTGATATTTCTAATTTTTTAAAACAATATTATTTGAACTGCTTGTACTTCATTCCTGCCCAGAGAAATCAACTTGTGTCTTTTCTATGACTGTCTGCATTACTTAAAGCAAAGCTGAGTCTCAGTCTGTGGAAAAAGAGCCAAGAAGTTGCTTGAAACCTCATTACCAGAGAATCAAAGTAAGATTAGTTTTATTGAAACACCAACATACTACAAGGTAATTTAACAAAATGGTTAAACTGCTAAGGAATATTATATGCAGGCTTGAGTGATTATTGGATCTGCATTTAAGATATAAATACGGCACTCAATAATCCTGACATCAAGATGTGATCAACACCTGTTTGTGTCTTTATCTTCAGAAAGACGCTGCATTGTTGTAGCAGCAGTAAGACTTGCAGCCTCTGTTTTTCCTACTCTGTATTCTGTGAAGCTCCAGTTTTCCCTGCTGCAGTATTTAAGAGGCAGATTTGGCTGCTCTCTCCACTGTGGTTGGCTGCTCTCATGCTTCATGCTCATTGGCTCCCAGGAACCTCTGGTGCAGCCAGCCAGAAATCAGCTCCTCATCTGATGGTGATGGGCAGATTATACTCCACTGCACCACTAAAACCACATTTAAATGACAATACACACACTGCTTATTAATGTTACAGTTAACTATGGTAATATATTGCATAAATCCAAAATTCCTCATAGCATATTGCTTATGGTTATCATCACCCTGACTTTTATTCCCAATTTGTATGTAATATTTAGACAGTCCTAAGTATGTGGCTTCATGCCGTACTGTATAATGCACAGAGAATGATAATTTGAGGACACCTGATGTGCAGATGTTCTTGTTTTATTTATATAGCACAAATTTACAACAAATGTCTTCTCAAGGCACTTTAGAAGAAACGTTTTTTGGTTTAAATAATCCTAATTAGTACATCAAGTTTAGTTCATTACTCAAATGATATTTAAAGGGGACGTATTATGCGTTTTCAAGGCAAATGATGCCATTTGTAGGACTATATTCATATATCAAATCTGAATTAAGAGATTTTATTTCTTAATCTAATCGCTTAAGTTCTATCCCCTTTCTCTTTAAAAACTCCTGCTCTTTATTAAAATCCACCTTCAGAAAGTCATCGCAACATGGCTCCTCTATTAACCCTTTAACAATGTCTTTACCAGCATTTCACTGAAAAATAGCTCCTATAAAGAGCTATTTATAGCAGTTCCACCAGGTGTTTGCTAATTGCTGCTGGCTAGTCTGAAGGAGCCGAGTGGGGAAGTTGCTCTGTGAAGCAGAGGCTCTAAAGCTGGAAACTGTACCTCTGAGAATGAGAGACGTCTGGAAGGCGCGGCTAGGTTCAACTAGGCATTTTGAACAGCTGAATAGTTGCCATGGAGATCAAACTTTCATGAACCATACCTGGATTGTTGCTAATCCTGGTATGGTTTTGATGAGGGAATAACATTATAACATGATGTAAAGCTAAAAAAAAATATCAATTTTACTTGAAACTGTGCCTTTAAAACATTCCTTTCTGGCCACAGATTGCATTTAGTTGTTGACCTGCAACAGCAGACAGTCGCTGGCATTGCTGTTGACTTTACAGCAATCTCTTTTGATCCCATAATCCCGTTAGACATTCAGTGGTCTGAACTTGGTCCAGATTCCCCTAAATTTATTCCAAAGAGTATTATAGATAATGCAGATAATATTAACTTCATTATGCGGCCAGGGCCTTGGTGATATAAAAAGGAGCATAATAATATATGATCTTGCAGAACTGTATTTTATTTTCAAGTCCATAAAACTGACTATTCGCTTCCAGATGGTCAGCTGTTTTGTACATAACTTCACTGTCCACAGATGCTTAATGTAAGTGAGTACACTATGACATCCTCAGGGCTTTTATGTTGCTAAATGGTTTCCAGCATCAGACTGGGACTGGGCTCCAGGCGCTGCTACAGGATTCTATTAAAATAAAAGCAAACGATGTGGAGCTATTTCATTCAATGGCATTAAGTATGTGTGTGCATACAGTCAGGGAGGGGAGTATTTGATGGAAGGAAGTAAAAAGATCTCCAGTCCTCTGAAAGGAGTTTTGTCTCCATCAGACTTTAGACAGGAGAAAAAGGAGGGTGATTTGAAGTCTGGTGCACATGAAAATGTGGATCCCAGTTTGCTTGCAAGTGAACACTTGTGTGGTTCGCTTACAGTGAGAAACGCAAACAGACTATTCAGTGATGCCAAAGAAAGGAAACGAACCCTCGGTACAGGGTAATATGTGAAATACATCAGTGCCCCCCTTCTGCTCATATCATGCAGCTTCTTGTGAGAAATCAATCAGTTTAAATTAGAAACAGGAAGACCAGGTCTGCATGGATCTGGTTAGTTTTCATAGTGAACAAGTGGTGCTGGATGGTTTTCTGTTTCTTTGTGTTTTTCCCTCCTGTTCAGTCATCATCAGGCTGTATGAGCTGCAGCTGTTGTGACTGTATCACTTGGTCCACTTTGATTAGTGCAGTGAGAAAGTGAACCAATGCAAATGAAGTGGAGACATTTCATATCATGCTTTTGACAACAGTAGTGTTGGATGTCCAGACCTTTTTAGACTCACTATGTCTGGCTGATGGCAGAATGGGACAAGTTCCCTATGATAGCTACATTCAAAAAAATTGTAATCACTTGGAAACATTTGATATTTTTTGCCCATTATTTCAGACAGTGTAATTCTCATCTCAAATAGATTCATTACACACAGTGAAACAGTTCAAGGGTTTTTCTACAGAGAATGAAACTTCCAATTTCAGGATCTCAGAAAATAATTTTATATGTGATTTTAATAAGAAAGAATGTTTGAAGCAGAAATGTGAGGCTTCTGAAAAGCGTTTCTTCATATGCACTGACTCGTTCCCTTTCAGTCATATTCAGAACACATTCATATGAATCCTGAACAGCAAAGCAGAAGCATGAGCTTTATTTTATCGGTAGACTGAATTTCTTCCATCATTTTAACAGTGGGTTTTACCTTTCATAATTTTCTCCTCATTTTGACAGTTTGCAACTTTAAAGACATGTCTGTGTGTTCCATTTATGTAGACAGGCCAACTAAACAAAAACACACACCGGGCTCCAGCCTCAGCTCATTAGTATCAATTGGTTAAAAAATCCTTAAAACGGCACACAGAGCCACAGCTTGCTCTCACTGCAGCTCCCAGTTACTACAGTAACAGATTCAGTGACAAATCTTCCCCAATCCTCATGTATCGTTCTCATCTGAGAAGTCAGTGTAGTTCTTTTGATTTCTTTTCGTTGAGGGCTGTTTGATCATTTTTCACAAGAGATATTTAGTCTCAGATGACTCACAGCAAAAAGACAACAGATTCACCAGGAAGACCCTTCTCCTCCTAAAGCTTTACCATCATTGATGAAGGATGATGATAATAATTATGATGTTATCAAATGATTGATAGCTGAACAAGTTGTTAAAGATTGGTTCATTGTCTCAAATGACTGATTAGTTTCAACTCCCATCATTCTCAGTTGATGTCATAAATGACTCTGCTTCGATTGGTTGCTAGTATCCAGATGCAACAATGCTCCAAATAATATTTCCAGTTATGTTTTTTTGTCCTTTTAATGAGAAACCAGATCAAGAATAAGAGTGACTAAAGTTTTCTCTGACTGCATGAAGCATAGATGAGTTCAGAACTGCCCCCACCTGTTGCTAGGCACTGCTGCACTTTTCCCTTTTGTATGAGGCAAGTAAAAATGGAAATGTGTTGAAAAAATTAAAAAATATATAATATATGATTACATAATGTATGTATGCATGCTTTATTTAACCAGGAAAAATAACGGAGATTTAAAAAAAAAATTCTTCCAAGAGTGACCTGGCCAAGACAGCAGCAGTAAAACATACAGCAAACCCAAAGTACAAGACAAAATCCACAAAACGGACAACCAAGAGAAATCACATCGTTACCCGTTAGGCATTACAGAACCAGGTGATCTCATTTCTCTGTTCTTTAGAATTGATTGGTAGCAAGAGGTGAAAATTTCAAATCCTTCTGCAGGTATTCCATTACTCCAAAAATGTTTTTTTGTAACTGTAATATTCAATATTGTATGCTATTTTAGGAGCAGCATGGATAGTTTTTCTGTTTTAAAGGAGACTTATTTTGCTAAATTCAGTAAGTTCATTTTTTGTATTTCCTTTTGGTTCTCTACTGCTTCTAGAAATGAAAAAACATAAATAACTGATTACTATCACCTCAGCTGTATTCTGACAATAAGTTGATATGTTTTGTCTGGAAATCGAGCCATTTCTAAAGCCTCCCAATTATTAAATATTATTATTATTGGCATGCACTGGTGTGCACTGTGCAACCCAAGCTGAGCTGGTCAGCTGGTTTTCCCGCTCTTTACACTATGCAATGGCTGCTGGGAAATAAGGTGTTTAGTTGTTGATTCACCATGCAGAAACCTCTGCTGGCCAGGACTCTGCACTTCTGCTTCTGGATTTCACTCAGAGTCAAAGATGGCCGGTTGGATTATTTTCATCTGTTTACAGCCATTTGCACATGTATGGTGTAAACATAAATTTGGAGGGCGTGGCCAACAGTGGCTTATTTGCATTTAAAATGATGAGAGCCCTTAGACTGCTCATTTTGAAGTGTTACAACAGGCAGAACTGAGCAGAATGAGAAATGATCTGAGGATGATTTCCAGTAAAAACATAATGAACATGGTTTTTATAGCCCACAGACCTATCATAACTAGATTTAAACAAAGTATAACAGGTCCCATATAATTACAAATAATTAGGTCAATGTTTTGCTTAGTGCAGTGAGAGCAGTAATTTGTGTGAGAATCGCATCCCATATCTTTATATGTGTAGAACTTTCCTTATATGGCGCTCAGTATCCTGAACATACTCATCCCCCCAGAAATGGCATGAAACTATAGAGTAAGGTCAGCAAATCTAGTTGAATTACTACGTGAATGAATGAGCCATTGTTTACAGCAAATGGGGAAAAGTTGCTCCAAATAATCGCCTCATCAGAAATGGATGGTGATTGAGGGCAACTGTGGAATGCAGGAGGAATAAACGGCTGGATCTGTCTCCATCTGTCATCCACCGTTCTCTGAGGTGGAGGAGTTCCACCTCCTCCACCTCAGTCCTGGAGTGACTTTTAATGATTTGGTTGAAACAAAGTAGGAAATGCGTCCAGGAGGGAGAAGAGGCAACCATGATATCAGGCAGTAAGAAAGTAAAGGCTTTAGACGTGTGGAGAGACTCCAGCAGCCGTAAACAAAGAGCCAGCCTGCTTCCCTTCACTGCCTTCTGGCTGGGAGTGATCACTCAGTTGACTGCAGTGGGGCATTGTGGGAGGGGAGGAGGGCGGGAGATGCACTCTCTGATCCCTTTTCTGCTCTGTCTTCCACTCTGCCTGCAAAGAGAGGAGAAGAGAGGGGGAGGGGATGAAGGAGAAAAAGGATGGAATCAGGAGACGAGGGAAGGGTGGCTGATTCATGCGCACATCTGTGCACTCTAGCAGTAATGGATTATCTTAAAGAGGGCATGGAAAGGTCTCAGGCTGCTGGCAGTGGATGTTGACTTCATCAAATTGCATTTTCTGTTATACATTAGGATCTGACGTAAAAAAAAGAAAAAAAGCCAAAGGGTCTGACTTTATGTTTTTCTGATTTCAGCTCTGTTTAACTACCAGCCACTCATTTAGTTATGATGGGCCTTAGAATCACTTTGAAAGATACTTTGCAATTCCAGGTCTGGTATTCTGGAATCTGGCTTATTTGTATTTAATATGTAATAACCAGCTAACCAGGCCTTTCATCTTTTTAAAACCTCTTCCTCCTCTCCCCCCACCCCCCGAAATGATTAATCGAAATCATCTTGATGAGTCGATGCCAGAAATAGTCAAATTCAGAACTCAATCAATGGTTAGCTAGAGTATACAGACACAAAAACACCATTTGCTGAAAGAACAGCATACTCATTAATACTGCACAAAACAGAGACATTTTGCATTTAATATGAAAAAAAAAAAATTCTTGTAACCCTGTTGATATGTTCTGCCCAGAACTAAAGTTGGATTCACCTGGTTCCAGTTCTTTAAAAAGAAATAAATGAAAATCCTATTTTACACCTTTCACATTATTATTATTAAATAATCCCCAGATCAGGAATGTTGTTACTGAATTTTAAACAATAAAATGTTTTCTCATTCAAACAAGTTGTTAAATTATTGCATTTTTAATATTGTATAGAAAACACTTAAGTTATTAAATGAAAACTGCAGAATGATGCCATATCAGATTAATTGTCAGAATAATTGATTCCTAAAATAATAACTGGCTGCAGCTCGAGAACAGATCTTTAGTTGCTGAATATGGTAGCGGTTTTATCATCGCTGAACACTGTCTCATTATCTTCTTCTCATAAAATGATGTTAACAGGAGTTGCTCTGTCTTCAGGTGTATGTGGAATTTGATGACCAGGAGTGGGAGAAGAGGGAGTGGGTGAAGGTCTATGAGGATTTCCAGCTGTTTCTCCTGGAGCACCAGCTGGTCTGGGCAAAGAGGAAGGAGGGAGCAGCTGGAGGAGCCGGAGCTGGAGGCCTTCTGCAGGGAACCAAGGCCAAGCACGTCCAGTGGCCTGCACTGGTAAGACCTCACCTTCCATTTTAGGGGCAGGCGTCACATGACCGGCTCTGTCATGACTGACCTGGCAGGATAAAGAATCCATCTCTTGGAGATATTGCTATACATGTTGTCTGCTCTGTCTTTCTATTTTAGACAGTCTAATTGTTATCAGTCTTTTACATCTTCTGGTAAACTTCATAAGGCATCTTTATGAGGTTGTTTGCCAGTTTGTCTGGGTTTTAAAGTCTTTTCATAAATCTGGTCAAGTTGGCTCAGAGCTTCACACCCTTTCACACGCCACCTTAAATCCTTTTTGTTGGTATGACGTTGACAAAGCCTGTTCTTGCTGTGAAGCTCGGTTCACATGTGCCGTTGACACATGTACATTCAACGGCACAACTTTTGTTTTTGTAATCAGACAGGTTCAACTTTTGCAGCATTTATACTCTGTGGCTTACTGTTTCTCCTCACGGAGACCAAGGATTTGTCCCCTCAAGGAACAGCGGCCCCCACAAGAATATAAAACCCTAGTCCACACATTTACCCTTACACACACACATACACATATTCTCTCTTTTCTTTGTCTCAATTTTATGTCCATACTTCTGCCAGATTTGTTTCTCTGTGGCAGTGAGGTTCTGTGGTTAATCTTACAGAGCAGTGCTGTTAAATAAGGGGGTTCAGTTGAGAAAAATGTATGAAATCAACAAATTCTGTGCTGGCTCCTTGGAGATGCTCTGTGTGTGTCAGCTGTAGAGACATATATATATCATAAATTGATCTTAGAAGCTGCTTTGGGATGCAATTTAGTTTGTTCCTGGTTGTTGCCCTTCTGTTTGTCTTCCTGTCTATTTTTTTGTACTCCAGCTTCCATCCCTGCTCTGCGCTGCTGTTGTCATAGCAACAACATCAAAGGCTCATAAATGGATGTCTTTGGAAAAAATAGAATGGAATTAGATCATTTTATGCATGCATCCTTCCTCGTACATCATGTTCTAGCCTTCTTAAAAGAAAAACAAAGTCATATGGAGTAATTTTTTCACGTTTGAATAATGAACTGGAACATCTGAATGATGCACATATCGAAGTGTTGGTGGGAATTTTCAGGCCTCCATGTCTGTATGCTTGTTTGTTTGGGTCGATCTCAACAGTTTATCTCCTGAAGCTGGTCAAAATAATATCTGGTTGTGAACAGGTGGAATTCTATGTCGATGAGGCAATGTATTTTTTACCAACTGATTTGTAATCCGTTTGTAATCACTTTGTCTACATGAAGGTTTGGAAGAAATCAAAGCAAGGTGATGTGGAAGCTGAGGGCCTTATTGGGTTGTATGCTTGTTGAATAACTCATCTGGTTTATGTCAAAGGAGAAAAGCTGAGTTCTACAGAAGAACGTCTCCTTTGATTGTTGTGACTGAACCACAGGTGTGAGTTTAAAACCCAACTTTATCTCATCAGTAAAGATTGACTTGGATTTGAGCCTTTTAAATTGAATCTTTGATGTCGCCCTTGCAGCCAAGCTACTGCACAGAACTCCTCTGGCCTTTTAGCAGTTTCCTCTACCTGTTGCTGCAACATGCATGCTGTTTCTCTCAGGCCTCTTACCCAGATTGTCTTTGTAAATGAGAACTGGTTCTCAATCAACTTACTTGGTTATGTTTTGGTTAAATAAGTAGATTAGTATTTTTTCTTTTGTTTTCAAGGGGAAATATTTTCAAAACACAAATGGGTTGTTGTAAACAAAGTTTATTTTTATTTTATTTTTTTTTTAGAAATTGTTCCTAAACATCTCTATAATGAGTTAGTTAGCTTTATTAATCTCCCAGTTTAACAAGTTGCCCAAAACAAACATGAAGACATAAACAGTTACACAGCACCGCCTGAAGAGTATTATCATATCATTTTATTTGTTTGTACAAACCCTGTGTTTGGTCAAAAGAAAATTAATCTGAGTTGAAACCCATAGATAGATCACAAATAAATCACAAATACATTATCACAATAATTGTGTGTGCAATATTCACATCGCAAATAACTGTTAGTTGTGCAATCTTATTGGGAAATAAGCAGTATAGTTTGGGTGTCTCAAAGAAAACAAATTCTGTTGATGTGAAAAATGTATAAATAATTGTATGTTTAAGGATTAAATCTATGTGAGATTGAAGTTTCATTCAATGTGGGAATAATTTAAGAATTTATGTGGTGTGGGAAGATTTAAATGTTTGAGTATGAGAGGCGTCCATAAGATCTGGTATGTTCTACTGACTCCTTTCAAACAATTAATGTAAAATTGCTTGTCAAAAGGCATGATTATTTGTTTTATTTTTTATTTTTTTCTTGTTTGTACCTTTTTGTCTGTTTGAAATATATAAATAAAATGAATAATTAATTGTCCATTAGAATATTGGGTTATGACATTGCATTTTTCATCACAGTGTAACATTCATCTAGCTGGACAGTCTTACAGATGTTCACACCAGCTGCTGAATGCTAAAGGTCACAGAGTGATTGGCACACAGATGGCTATAGAAAAAATAGGTAGATATGGCAACTGATATTGCCATCATAATATTTCCCAATATTGTCAAAAGTTAAATATTTTCTAATCTAGCTTCCACATATAACAAATACTATACTAGTACAATTCTCCAGAAGAGGAGAGATCAGTGTAGGTTATTGTCAACAGTGTAACATGATCTAAGTGGCTATTTAAGTTATAGTAATATAATATAGTAATGTATGTACAGTGAGGTGAAAGACTCAGTCGTGATGTCATCTTGAACACATGATGAAAGTGTTGCAAATTTTCAACTAGGGGTAAAACCTCATAAAGTTGAGAAGCTGCTGTTTAAAGCACATTGTTATTTCTGCATTGCAATGACAAAGTTACATAATGTGTCTAGTATTTCTTCATAAATGATTTCCTTTGGTAATTTGATGCATTTTCATCAGCCAGTACATCTAATCTGGAAGATTGTTGAACCATGAGCATGTCTTACCAAATCTACTTGATCACATATTTTAATAATACTCATATTTTACTGTACAAATATATGTACAGGTAGGTATTTACAGCTGTAGCTGGATAACATAAAAATCTTTCATTCATTCATTCATTCATTCATTCATTCATTCATTCATTCATTCATTCATTCATTTTCTTCCACTTATCTGGGGTCAGGTCAGGGGGGTAGTAGCTTCAGAAGGAAGGCCCAGCCTTCTCTCTCTCCAGCCACTTCTTCCAGCTCTTCCGGGGGAACCTCAAGGCGTTCCCAGGCCAGCCGAGAGACATAGTCCCTCCAGTGCAGACATTTTCTGCTAAACTTTCTAGCATCGAAATGGACCATTACATATGTCACGGACAGCTGCTTCAACTAGGAGCTGCTTCTACTAGGAGCTGCCTTGGATGTGATTTGATCCTTCCTCTGTACTGAACTGTTCCGATAATATGTGAGATTTAAAATTCAAAGATTAACTTTATTTGAAGTTGCATTGTATACAGTATGCAGTATATCTGCACTTTGCTGTCATTGTATTGCTTTTCATCTATACTGCATTGCCCATTTTTATCAAAGTTTTCTGGGTTCTGACCCCATCTATGGCCATAGGTGGATAGTTCCAACTCCCAGTTATGGAGACAGCTTCTAGAAACAGTAATGAAATAATTATTCTGTGGCGCTCAGTGAATTCCAGTGTGGTGCCATGAGAAAATTCCACCTGTGCAATGAGTCCAGTGGTTACAAACAGCTGTCTGTGGTGTTTAGAGGAAGGTGGCAGCAACTGGGAATGACAGCAGCACAGGCACAATGTGGTAGACCACATCAGATCACAGAGGATGGTCAGTGGTCACCATGCTGAGGAGCAAAGTGTTCAGACTTCACCAGCTTTCTGCAGAGTTGATGGCTGCCACAGAAATGAAAAACATTCTACTTTTTGAAACTGTAGGAACCAGCAGCAAACTTTTACTCTCAAAGTGAAGTTCTTTGTTAGGAACACATGGACCAATCAGATCTCTGTATGATGGAGATGATTATTGAGGGCTTTATTTGTTAGGATAATCTTACATTTTATTTTGGATTTAACAGGGAGCCAATGAAGAGAAGCTAAAGTGGGAGAATTATAATCTCTGTTTTTAATTTTCAACAGAATGCTCCACCTTTTTGGGTCAACATTTTCTTACTGCCATTTGTGAATTTTCTGAAAGTAAAGAGTTGTGGAAGAAACACATGGATGCCACGGGCTAGTTCTTGGCATCATTCCTGGCCAGAATATTTCTAATTTCAGCAATATTCTGGAGATGAAAGAAGGAAATCTGATCTCTTAATATGGGGCTAAATAACATGTCCAGATCTAAAATAACACTGAGGTTCTTTCCTTTTTTATGGGAGGCAGAGGAACACCTTTGGGATGAGTTGTAGTGGAGACTGTGAACCAGGTCTTCTTATCAAACTCCAGCGTTTGATCTCACCAATGTGCTTCTGGAGTTGCAGTGTTCACCCTCCTATTCTTAAACCTTGCTGGAATCCTTCCCAGAATAAATGAAACTGTTGGAGCTGCAAAGGATTGACTGACTTCACTTTTAAACCATCTGGATGAGTGTTGGGTTTATTTTGTTCCCCAACCTGCAAGAATCAACCAAAGACACAAATTACTTTGGATGAGGAATGGGGCCTGATTCGAGGTCAGATATGTGGAGGCAATGGCAGTATTCTTTCTTTCTACTGTTTAAATGTTATTTCATCTCAGTTAAGTTTTGTGTGGCTGTGTTTGCTGTCATTTGCTAGTGGTTTACAATCTTATAAATTTTATGGCTATACTTTGTACTTATTTTTCAGTATACTGCTAATAATCAATAAAGGCATCTGAAAGAAAAACATAAATGCTGTCAGCTAAAGCACAGACAGAAACATAATCTGAATCTGATTCTAAAATAAAAGAAACATACTCTGAAAAGGTCAAAATATCCTTCAATGCTCATCAAAGTAATAAGTACCATAAAGAGCTGGGCACATGGTGTCAGACGTACTTTATTGGCCATTTCTACAATGAGTGACGGCAGCAATTATACAGTGGTCTAGTGTGCGCAGTTTTTTTTTTTTCTTTCAAACATTAGGTTTCTCCACCATTGTTGATAAAAATAAGTTTGGAACCAGATATTTAACAGAGAATAGACAAGAATGTTTGTATCAGTGTGGGGGTCAGAGGTCACACACAGGACCTTTGGATCATTTCTCTGGCTCTGAAGCTGTGAACAAGCTCTACTCACTCAAATGTTCATTTCCAAACTAATAAACAGTTTGCAAATAAACACATGCAGTTCCAGAGACTGCACACATGTAACAGCTTACGTGTGTGTGTGTGTGTGTGTGTGTGTGTGTGTGTGTGTGTGTGTGTGTGTGTGTGTGTGTGTGTGTGTGTGTGTGTGTGTGTGTGCGCTTAGGACATTTATAGCCTTTCTGTCTGGCTCCATGTGATTCACTGTTGCAGAGGTGTGGCTTTTCAGCAGCCACACCTTGTTTCACAAAACAAATTGTAAGCATTACATCTGTATAAAACATGCTTATTACCATCAGTAACAAAATCATACTTTATAGACTAATGCCCTGACCAACTACACAATTGATCATCACTCTCCTCTGGTGCCAACCTGATGGACAGTGGCAGCATCACTGTATTGCCCAAAGATATGCCTGTTAAAAATCAGCCAAATGTTCACTGTAAAGACTCATCTCAGTACTCTAAAAAAGAAAAACATCCAATTTTATCTGCAGGCTGATGATGCCGGTTGACTTCCAGTGGAATTGGATTCAAAGATTAACTTTATTTGAAGTTGCATTGTATACAGTATAGATATCTGTATACTCTGTGTTAAAGCAGGGTTCAGACATTGATTATGAAGCATAATAGTTTACCAGATTCTGACTGAACACAACAGTTGGATAGCTGGCTTCTGAAGTTTTTATGCTTGTGCTAATCCTTCTACAAGGCCATTGAGTTATCATCTCTGTGCTTTATCATGGAGGCCAAGAGATTCATGGAATGTTTTTTCCCATTATTGTTTCTAGCATGCTGTTAAAATGACAAAACTCTGAAAATTGAATAATTTCATATGTAATGTAAGCTTGACTGTCAAGTACTAGATATGATTAGTGTAACATTAGGTATTAGATCAACACATTATGTTGATCTAATAATAAGTGGTGACATAGCAGCATGTGAAACACACACACAGCTTCTTCACTCGTCTTCTCTGCATTTTCTCTCATTGAATCCTTGCCCTTGCTGGACAGAAACTTCCATTTGCATAGACATGAAAAAACTCAAGAATATTCAGTTTGTTGTCCAGCAGAAAGAGCAGGAGTGTGTGGTTTGTTTGCACCTGAGCCATGACTCAAGTTGTACGTATTTTGATCGGAAATTAGGTCAAAAAAAAAAAAAAAATCCCCCCTCCACCCTGCTGCCTGCCCTCCTGAGCAGATGGTGCTGGGATAGTCCGATCGCCTCCTGTGTATCTGTGTGTGCTTATGTAATTATAGCTTACCCTGCTAGTAGTGAGGCCTTCACATGTAACGTCTCCCTGTTAAGAACCAGTCTAGCCTCTCACCCAGCAGACTATTTCTATCTTCTTATTCTACTCACTTCTTGTCAAACATTTTCAGACGTACATTTTCTTGCATTGATGCTTAGCAAGATCATAACTGTTAATTAGTCAAAGACTGAAAAAGGAAAAGCACCTCTGAAAAGACATTAATATTATTATTATTACTTTACTATTTTATTTCAGTATTTGGACATTTGTTGTGTTTGTTGCAAATGTCAGCAGATGTTTTTTCCAACATTCTTTCTTGGGTTTTCAACAACGTGTCCAACAATATACAGGACATAAACGTGCTCTCACATCAAAGGAAAAGTCTAGGGTAAAATTATTGTCTAACATTCAACTTGTTTTACCTTGTAAGCCAGGTTGTTAATAGATATTTTAGAGCAGCATTTATTACATACAGAGTATATGAGAAAAGAACAACAATGCCCCAACCTTAAACCCCCTTAGAAGAAACAATTACAACAATAACGCTTTCTCTATTTTCCAGGAATGAACAATATTAAATTATTTTAATATTGTATGAAGTTCAGAAATTGTATGAAGTTCAGAAAATGCAAACTTGAATCTATAATTCAAAGTAAAGTAGTCAACTATACAAATAAAGAAAATTATCTCAGGACACTGCAGGGGACCAGCCACAACTATAACTCACCCTGACACCCCTCATATCTAAGTTCTCTATATATTCCATAAAAGGACCCCAAATATTTTGAAATCGCAAATAAAAGAATAAAAGTTTCCCTATTATGATGAAAGTAATCTTTTCCATTGGTAATATTGTGGATATTTCATTAATCCAGTTAATAAATTTTAGTTTACTGGTACTCTTCCATGATAGTGCTATGACTCTATTTGCAAGTAGTAAACATAAATTCATGGCAGTAATAATCTTTCTGGACATATGATGTCTGTGAGGATATAAACCAAGAATGAACAATTTGGGGTCAAAAACTAGTTGTGTGCCCTGTATAGTCTCTAAAGCAGGGATGTCAACATCCAGTCCTCAAGGGCCGGTGTCCTGCAACTTTTAGATGTGCCTCTGCTGCAACACACCTGAATAGAATAATTAGGTCATTAGCAAGGCTCTGGAGACCTGATCTACACAAGGAGGAGGTAATTAAGCCATTTCATTCCTGTGTTTTGTACCTGTGGTACATCAAAAAACTGCAGGACAGTTGCCCTTGAGGACTGAGTTTGACATCCCTGCTCTAGAGCTTGTTTAATCTCGATCCAGAATTGTGCAACTTTCTTGCATTTCCAGATGCAATGGAAGAATGTTCTCCACATCTAACTCACAGGTTCGGGATGGCACCATTGTACTTATTAAGCTTTTCTGACATCACATATGTTTTCATTAGCCAATTATATTGCAGTACTTTGAGGTGTGTATTGGTAGTTTGTTCTTCAGCACCTGCCTTCTCCCAGTCCTCTGAAGGCAAGTTCTCCTGTAAATCCTCCCTCCAGGCATTGAGCTTCCATAAAGAAGACTCAGAGGATCCCTCCACTGACATGCTATATTGTTTGGAGATAATTTCTTTTCTACAGCAATCATTCTTCATTTCGATTTCCAAAGTGGACATCAGAGGGATGGATTCATATTGATTTTGAGATGCAATAATAAAATTTCTCACCTGTAAATATTTCAAATAATGTTTAGTTGGGATATCAGAGCTGGCCTTCAACTCTTCAAATGCCATCAAAACACCATCCTCTAATTCCACAAGATTTCCTATAGTCTTTAAACCTTTTTCAGCCCATTTCCTAAAACCAGGATGTGCCCTGCCTGGAGGATTACCCCATATCATACTGAAATGTAAATGTCAGCGGTTTTAATCCTGGATTGGTTTTGAAATGTTCTGATTTTTACTGTCACAGTAGCAGAGGAGTGAATGGACCAGAAAGGTGAAGTCTGGTCCGCCAACAAAACTCTGCCTGTTTTGTTGAAGTGAAGTTTGAATGCATATGTGAACACCAAGCGGACCAGAGATCACACAAAGGAAGCGAACTACAGTGCAGGGCATTCTGGGTAAATACAACCAAAACAGTTGTGTGTCTGGTGCTAACTGGAGAAATGACTCATTGTCTTTCACTAAAATCAAAAGCGAAACCCAGAACAGCACAAGCTCTAAACCACAGATCAGAAAACTTCTGATCAAACCAGACTCTTACCTTCTATATGTCTATGTTGTAACATCAATTGTTTAAATCACATCACCAACATTCATGTAAAAAAGAAGAAGAAAACCCAAATCTTCCTTTTTGTAATGGAAATGTAAGTTGACCTGGTTTGTAGATTATTAGCTCAGTTTAACATTAAAGACTTGTTTTATTGTTTTTACAGTGCAGTCTTAACTCTTGTGGTGTGGTCAGAATGTATTCAGTGCTGACTTCAGTTATACTCATCAGTCCTTTGCCCTTTTGCATGTTGCGGACCTTCAGTAGATTCTAAACAGACTGCCTTGACTTTACATGCTGAAACGTTCCCACAGTGCTGTCTTTGAGCGGATTCACTGGGAGAGCAGGTTTTGTTAGATTTGAAAGTCTCTATGGAAGTTGGGCTCTGTTTGGTAACCAGTCTGCTCTGGTTTCTCTGAATCTTCCATGGTTTGATATGCTGCCTGTGGAATATTTGTTTCTGGCAGAGATGCAGCAGCTGGTCAGATTGGTCACTGAGGTGACAAGCAAACCACTCAGTGACATAGGCTATGACTAGGAGGCTCCTTGAGCATGGTGCCCATTTCATCCATCATTTTGATTGTTACATTAACCACATATGTCTTTTCACAGTTTGCATACTGCTACTCACACAAACTTATTGTGTTCTCACAATAAGTGGGAACACCCACTTATTGTGAGAACACAATCATGAAAATCATTCTTTTTTATGGTTGCTTTTGCTGTTTTGTTGATTTGTGCTAGTTATGTAATAATCACAGTATATTAACTTTCAACATGGGTTTTAAATTAATACATTCTTGTGATTTTTAAGAGAAGCTGTTTGTTTCTTCTTGTGACTGATGGAGAACATCAGCAGTCAGATTTACTCCTTCATTCATTTCATCAGTTTTATTAATAAATGCTTTTGGGCAATAAAGAGATGCAATCTGGTCAGAGACCAAACATAATACTTCCTGCATGGATTTCCTACATGTTCTGGTCATGTTCCACTTGTGACAGCAATCTCCTGTATCCCTAATATGTCTGCTAAGGATGATTGGAAGCCTTTTCTCCAAAGAAAACATTCAGGAATGGCTAAATGTCTTCTGAAGCTGTTCAGGTGATTACGTGTTGTTTTGATTAGCCAATTATATTGCTAATATAAAGTGAAAGTTAATTTTATGTTTTGG
The DNA here is from genome assembly GCF_027474105.1 of Poeciliopsis prolifica. Classification (NCBI taxonomy): domain Eukaryota; kingdom Metazoa; phylum Chordata; class Actinopteri; order Cyprinodontiformes; family Poeciliidae; genus Poeciliopsis; species Poeciliopsis prolifica. The sequence continues at coordinate 617,206 of NW_026562449.1, forward strand.
TCACATTTCTAGGAGGCCTGTTTGGTGGAAATACAGCACTGACCATCACCAAAAGAGCACTGTAGCCACAGCTAAGCTGGCACACTTCTGAAATCTCAAACTCGACACATTTGTGTTGAGGAAAGTATAAATAGTTTACGGTATATACATTTTGACACAAATGGGTTTGAATGAAAGGTTTTTAAACATTAATTATTTCTGCAAATCACTTTATTTTGACGACAATGGCCCACATTGAAGCATGGTGGTGCATTCAGGATCCATCCAGATCAGTAAGTAAATAAGTTCATGAGAACAAAATAAAAACTTTGGAATGGCCAAGCAAGAGTTCCACTCTAAATCTGACAAAAACAATCTGAGAGTCATCTGAGGATAACTGGAAAAAACAGATTTGTGTAATGCTAGAGATTGGGAGAAGTTTTCAAGGCAGGCTGGATAAATGTCACCAACTCCTCAATGACCTGGTGATGAACTGAATTTAATGAGATGGAAAAAAAGTTATTTAACAAACTCCACACACCTTTATATAGTTATAGAGTTGTCACCTCTTATGCAGCGAGGCTTAGTGGGTCTTTTACTTCTAGTAGATTTGTTTTTTCAGTCTTGTTTTATTTACCCTGTGAAGTCGTATCAAGAGGAAAAAGTTTCTAATGATTTATCATGTTAAAACTTGACATTCTAATGGGGTTATGTAGACTTTTGAGAGAGTAATGAGTGATGAGTTTCATATGTAGCTATGTTCAGGAGGCGGTGCAGTCCTCAGGTTTACAGTCGTAGTTATTCTGTGTGAATGTGAGCCTGAGTGGGTGAAACAGCTGAGCTGGGCAGTAGGAGGACAGGCTTGTAGGCTGAGAGAAAGTGAAAGAGAGAACCGATCTGCATCATGTTCTCTCATACACACACACACCCCTACACACACAGACACACACACACCCCTACACACACAGAGGGGAAGTAAGTGTTGGCTGTCCTCACTTCTGTACCTCCCTTTCCACCTCCCTCCCCGTCTTCTTTCCTCTCTCCTCCTCTCTTTCTCACTCTTTCGTCAGCAGCAGTTAAAATGTCGGCTGCGTAGCTCTTCCTCTGCTCTGCTCTCTCCCCCTCTTCACCATCTGTCTTTTCTTACCACAAGAGGAAACCATGCTGTCTTTTTTTACCTCATCAGTCTTTCTTCTCGTTGTGTCTCCAGTTGGGTTGATGGATCACATCTAGCTTTGCAAAGAGCTTTTCTCCGAAGCCATTACTCAGTCATTTTGGGAAACAGAGGAAAAGGTAATCTCACAGATTTTAGTATTCATCTCTGCTTGTGTCTTTATATTTTTGAACATCAGGCATCAGGCAGTAAAATTGAGCTGTGTCGGCCAGCAAACAGGCAGGAGGTAATAAACGGACAAGTTTGGACTTTTTCCACAGCAGAATGGGAAATAATGCTCATTCTAGCTAGACTTTGATATGTAATGTGTTGACATAGGTATGTGTGTGTGTGCATGCGTTTGCGTATAATGGAACTGTGTCCTCAGTGCTACCTCACTATGTGGTGCTATAAAAAACATCAACCCATACTGCAACTAGTATAAAATGTACTTCAATAATTTTGGATCTGATGTTGATGATGAAAAATATTTCACACCATAAAATGTGAAGTAGAACCTTTGGCTTGGTTAGTAGTTCTACTATAATATGAATTTCCAGAAGATTTTTCGAGGGCTCTCTATTACCGACAGCATCCATTTGACAGGAATGTGGAGTCTTTTGTTTGGATGACTTGTCTTCCCTGGTCACTCTGTGTGGGTCGAGTTTCTGATTCATAAACAGATGAGGGGTTGCTCAGACTGACATATCAATTGAGGTTGCTGCTGTTTTGCTGCTGTTTTTCGGGCAGTATTGATTATTCTATCAGTGGCCAATTCAATCAGCTTTGGGAGGCCAAATGTCTGCTGTGTTAGGCCAGTTTTAGGCTTGTCAGTTAGGCCAGTTTTAGGTGCTAAAGGAAAACTTCTGCTAGACGTAGAAACCCATTGCTCACTTGTCTGAGCCAACGTCTCACTCGTCCCTACTGTAGGACATGTTTGACTAAGATTGTGAAGGTTTTGTTGTTTTTAAGTGTGCTGTACTGGTGCAGAGTTATCATTTAAATTTGTAAGTGTGTACATTTCAATCTGTATTTTAAAAAGAGAAACATTTTAAGTCTGTTTGGTTGTTTTTGTCTATCGGAACGTATCAGTCGATACTAAATCTTGCATATCTGTATTGGTATTGAAAGTGAAAAAGTGGTTCATGCATCCCTAGTTACATGTCCATGATGCTAAGTCAATTTTCTTTGGCTTTATTACAACAAAAGGTAACATAGTTACTTAAATGTGCTATAAAATGGCCCTATGTGCCTAGGAAATTCATACTACTGTTCCTATAAGAAAGTGAGTTCTACTCATACAGTGATCCCAAGGGTTTTTATTCTGTTTTTATGGCTTAAACTCTTGGCTGTGTGACTGCTGTCGCTGGGCCCTGTGAAGTTTTTCATCTTTTTACCCACTGTAACTTTCTCCATGGCTGTTAAGTAACATATTTACTAGTCCAAGATGTACTGACTGTGGTCATGTTTGAATGATAACAGGAATAGTTATGTGGCTGAATAGCTGGAGGTATATCCTGAATGATGCTGCAGAGACTTGAGTAAACCTGTGGATGTCCTGGTAGTTGCTGAGCTGACAGGTCACTCTTGGATGTCCCTATGTTTGAATTGTTACCTTTGATTTTCTAAAAATGATCTGTTCATTGTGGGGAGTTTTTGTGTCATTGCTTCTCTCCAGATTCACTGGATTAAATATGTTTTTCTTCTTTCTGGTAAGGTGCTAGAATGTCCAGCCTGTGTCTCTGCTGCTGCATGTAGAGGAGATGCAGACAGGAATCTAGTTTTCCTAGTCCTGGTTAGTTGCAGATGAGACCCAGTTGCAACTAAATGGTATGTGTGTGTTCATGTGTGGAGGGTTACTGGTAAGAGTTTACAAGAACATTGTGACTTCATTTTAAGCCAATGCCTCTATCTAACTGGACTAGAGCTGAAAATATTTGTACATTTTTTTACATGGAAATGATTCATCTTTAAACAAAAAAATGTTTGAAAATAGACCAGCCCTTCATTTCTTGTTCAGTGGAAAGATTTTAGTTTGTGAGCAGTTAAGTGACAGGATGTGAGAGCTAAACTGTCTTATTGGTGTAGCTCTGATTCAGACAGGAGTATGTGTCAGAGTGGTATTGTCCTGCTCTGCAATAAAAACAAACTTTTGCCAGGAATTGGAAATGGAATTTAATATAAATTATTTTTCATATTGTGTGTTGGCATTTGTCCCTCCTATCGAACAGTTTGAAGTAACTGACTCCAAGCTAATCAGCTGATCCTCTGTTATCAGCTTTAGCCAACAAATTAGAATCACAAGTAGCAGATAAAATGAATATTATTTAATTTTTTTGTTAAAATATTTTCCAGGAATGCTTACATGTTCAGTGTTGAACATGTAACAGCAGCCCAAAAGAATTTTAACAAATATGAAGCAGGCCTTTATGGGGATTTGTTTTGGTTGATAGTGGTTCTGTCCTTAGGCAACTCTTCAATAAAGGTTATATATATATATATATATATATATATATATATATATATATATATATATATATATATATATATATATATATATATATATAGTTGAATCGTGAACTTTACAGGTCAGGCCTGCAGAGCTTTAGATGCTCTTGATTCTTCTGGTCATCCTGCAAGAGTCATTGATGATTGATGATTGATTTTGGAGGTTGGCCTCTCCTGGGAATTTCATTCACTGCTTCATGTCTTCTCCATGGATTAATACTTTGGTTCTCTGGACTCCCAAAGCCTTTAGAAACCACTGTTCAGGTCATGATGTGCTGCTTTTTATAAATCCTCAAAGTACTTCATGTAGCTGGAAAGGTGGTATGTACAGGGTGTCTTGATTCTACTGTCTGGCTGTAATCACTGATGGTTGTGGCTAATTGAAGCCAATTGAAAAATGTGATTAATCAAGTAATCATTTAAAAAGAAAGCAATTATATTTAAACTTTAGCTTTAATAAGTCATAATTTGGCAAGTTGCATATTGTTTTTTCCATGGTTATCTTTGTCTGATGGTAAAATCACTCTGTTCCTTCTGCATCAAACTGATCTTGTTATAAATTCAACTTCTGACTGCCGTTTTGTACTTTGACCTGTCCAGCATCAGGCAGTAGGCGACATACGGTGTAATTTAAAGTGTGATATAATGATGAGCAGCGGTTCATGTGAAGCAGTGTTGTGTTCATGCAGTACCAGCTAAACTCAACCTGCAGCCTGACAGACTTCATCAGAACACGTCTGTGTACTGAATGAGTCAAACAGGCATCTTCAAAGCTGATTTTTTTTTGCCTTTGAACTGTCAGACTACCTCTGCTGCTTCATTTATTCTTTACTCTAGAGCTCTTCTACAGCCTCATCTCTTTTCTCTCCATCCCTCACTTCCTCTTTTCTACTCTTCATCATGTCATATCTTCACCTTTTTCCTTCTCATTTGTCCTATAACTCGGTAATTGATTCGGTTTTCCTTCATTTCTGTTTCTTGTTTTCACCTTCCTGTTTTGAGTTTTTAGACTTGTGGCTTCTTGTGTAATATTGTCAGAGGAAATGTCAAGTTTCTTATTGTATATATGTATTAGAACATTAAGTACATTCAGTCAAGATATTTGTATTTTTCACATGGATAAACTCTTCTATTGATAAGTTGTTTGTTGTGTTTTTTTTCCAGGTGTTTAAACCATTGGTTGGGAAGAACTTGTTGTCTTCAGTAACAGCAGTGGAGTTCTTGCTGGACCGTCAACGGGACTTTGTCTCCAACCAGTCAGCCTGCCAACCATACCAGGTAATGAACCATCAACTCACAGGTCTGATCAAATCTATATATTTGTTACTGACTGGCTGATGAAATATTACTCAACATTCGCAACGATTGTGCTTTGGGTTTTGTTTAACCACCGCATGTTGCAATCTACTCTGAGACAACAACATGACCAAAACCAGGACCACATCATTGTGAGACCATTTTCTTAATTCATGAAGATGTTGTTGTTGCTCCAAACATTTAGAGACAATCTTTTCTGTGGAAGCTTACTTGTAATTTAATTGCAATAAAACCGTCATTTGATAGGAAGGGAATCAGTGGGTTGCCCTGTCCAGTTTATTTATGTATTGTATGACATTATATGCACTCTCCTGTCACAATTGATGAAAAATTTGAGCCTCAAGGTTTGAACATGGAATTATAAAATTGCATCTCGCCATCTCTCCAATTACTATGGTCTCATTGCAGATTAAAAATGGTTGTTGTAGACCTAACTCTGCAGCCTGTTGCCAGTGAAACCACCTCGGCTATGTCCGGCATGTATCTCCCCTAGGAGTAATCGAACAAGATCTGCAAATAGAGCCAGATCTGGCTGGGGCAGACTGGGAAAGAATGGTTTAGAGCCATGCCCGTGTAGAAGGAGTTTAAACTAATCTTCACGCCAAAGTTAAAGTTGCTCTCTAGTGCCACTAAACTTGGTGTCACTTTAAAATCTGAATTAGAAAACTAGTTTATACTTTCATTGATATATTCCTGTTCCACATTGTGAGGAGATGGCGTCTGAAAACTATAAATATATACACATTGTCACATATCAGACTTGTCCTATTATTATTGCTAATCTAAAATGGTTTTTCATAAGTGAGGCCTACTATAATAGCAAAATAGAAAATGTCCATGTCACCTAATTTTGAACAAGAAACTTGTTTTTCTCTGAGAAGCTGCAGAGTATTTTGCGTTTAATGGCAGATGTCCACATTGTAACTTGTAGAGAAATAATTCTTTAATGGAGACTGTATTAACAGATGCTACTGTCACTTGAGTGTAGCAATGGCTACAATTAGCAACTGGGAATATGTATGCAACAAATCTTCCACAAACAGTAAGCCACAGACACATTGAAACTTCTCTCATGTAGTTGTGTGCTCTGAATTTGAAGAGTGTGTTTCAGGACAACTGGAAGCAGCTCCTTGTTTTGTACTGGAACACTGTGTTCCAGTCAGTGTCAACCAGATGGGATGGCTGTGTTCTGTACTCACTCCCTCAGCCAACAGTTTGTGCATAAGACAAGTCCTAATATCCAGAGAGAAGGAGAGAGAGTCTGTTTCTGTCGTTTCTCTGTTCTTCCAGAGGCGAGCTCCGCTGCTGGGTTTCTGCTGGTGCCACACACGGGTCTGTGTTGTTGTTTGTGATTCTTTCATGTGTGTAAAACACATGTGATGACCATTTGTTTACCTTCCAGTCCTGTAACATTTCTTAATTTCTCTCATCTCGATTCAGTCCTAGATTAGTATTTCGTGGGTGTATATTGAAAGATTTCCTTTCCAGCACTGTGTTTAGAAAAACAAGCAGAAAATCAGTGAGTTAAATCAAGCCGGGTTTGTTTGTAAAGTACGTTTCAGCAATAAGTCAGCTCAAAGTGGTTTCCATGAAAAAAGTTACACAATACCTAACCAAAAAAATTACATTAAAGTAGGAAAATGAAGGAAAGTAATAAAAGGTGTAATCCACACTACAGGGAATTTGTTTTTTCAGTTATTATGATTCAAAACCAACCCTAAACAGATCGGTTTTTAGCCTTTATTTTAAAGAGCTCAGTGTTTTGACCATGGGTACATGCAGTTTTGTAGCTGATTGCTGAAGACTGGTCTGTAAGAAGCCTGGCCTGCTGATTTGGATTTCTTGTGCCATTTTTTTTTGTCTAACATGTTGCTAAATACAGCAAAAAGGTGCAGAGTTGGAAACAGTGGAGTGATTATTGTTAACTGCAATTGTTGAGACATGGTAAAGCCTACGGGTCTATCAGTTACACCTCTCTCATAGGAGATAAAAAGAGGATTGTGGTTGATTTTTAGACTTCTGGCTAGATGGATCAGATCGGCTTCACTTGTAAGTATCGGCCGATTGCCAATCTCCCAAAAATAAGGAACCAATTAATCGGTGTATGCATGGTTTGGACTGTTTTGCAGTTTTCCGGAGGTTTGTTCCAGATCAGTGGTGTATGGAAGCTGAATGCTGCCCCATGTTTGGTTCTTTTTATGGATGCAGAGCAGAACCAGAAGACCTGAGAGTTCTGGAAGGTTGATACAACAACAGATCTTTAATGTATTGTGGTGTTAAGCCATTCAGTGATTTATGAACCAACAACAGTATTTTAAAGTCTGCTCCATCTTCCTGGTTTTAGTCAAAACTCCACCAGTTGCAACTGGAGGATTGATTTTTTTTTTTTTTAGACACTGTTGAAGTAATCAATGCGACTGAAGATAAATGCATGGATGAGTTTCTCTTGATCTTGTTTAGACATTAGTTCTCTTATTCTGAAATTGTTTTTCAGGTGATAGAAGGGAGACTTTGTAACTGTCTTTATGTGGCTCTGAAGGTTCAGGTCAGAATCTGTCACGACCTGATTTCTAGTTTTCAGCTGTAATAACTGAAGCTGTGTGTTGACTCTAGATCGTTCCTCTTTAGGTCTGAAGATAATAACTCAGTTTTGTTTCTGTTCAGCTGAATAAAGTTATGGCACATCCATACATTTATCTGTTCATCTCCTCAATATTTAAATGTGTTCATAGCCACCTGGTGACATGGTAAGGTGGAATTCCTTTTAATCTGCATAATTATGTAGATTAACTAAGATGATAATCTTATCATTGTTATTAGGGATTCACCGATCCACATTTTTCATTTCAGATGCCGATAGAGATATCTGAGGTTCTGCATCAGTCGATACGGGTCCGATACAGAAAACAGCTGAACTGACTTGAAGCTTTTCTTTTTTAAACACAAACATGAATAAACATTCTGCACCAGTGTAGCACACTTAAATACACCAAACATGTTTCACAAGCTTGGTGAAACATGTAAAACACTTAAATTTGTTCAGTAAGCGCAAAGAAGGTTAGAACAGTCAATGAAAAATAGATAACAAAAAAACTGAAACTGAGACAAACAATAGTTTGACTACCTTGGGCAGACAAGCAAACTGCTGCAAACCTTCCATCACATGGTTGAGAAATATAATGTCAAACAAATAATAAACAATGTTTTCTTTACAATTTTTTAAAACCTTGTTAGTGAGCTATCAGGAAGGGCATTGATATTTCTTTAAATGTTGCAAAATACAGAAACAAAAACCCTCTTCTGCACCATAAAATGTAAAACTTGTCCACTCATTTCTAATTCTCTATGGGGTCCTAAGTAAAAACCATGTCCACTTGGGGGGCCCAGAGAAATTCATTCTTTTCTTTTTGCCCATATAAAGGATTTTTACAAAAGCAAATATATATTATTGTAAAAAAAAATCACAATATTGAAATTTTCTTACCATAATCAAATAAAAAATCATTAACAAAAAAATAATAATTCCACTTAGGGGGCCCTAAGCAGCTGCTTAGTTTGCCTGTGCCTTGTGCCGGGCCTGATTGCAATGGAGTTCTGAAACAATAATAGTTTCAGCTCACACGAAGTAGCTGAAGAATATTCCTGCAGACAAGAATCTTTTCAATCATCTTAGTAGTCCTGGTGGTGTTTTCTTTCCAATGGGTTCTGTTCAGGTGAATGTTGTCATCTTCAAAGTATATTTTTTCCTATTGCCTTTTCCTGACATGGGTTGAGTGATGTATTGGAGATGTTGATAAGCTATGTGTTTACTTCGAACTTGCAACTCATTGGCCAAAACTGAAATAAAAGTGTGTGAATAGCCAATAATTCCCAGGTGTGATAATCAGCTCCACATTTTCCCTCCATGGTGCAACTAGACAGGCAGGAGCCGGTGTTATGTAAAGAAACACAAAATAAAGTGAAGTTTAACTTTATTTAAATTTATTTCAAACTGATTATGGTTCATACAAGTCTGTCTCTGCACTGTGACCTTATAGTGTGGATGTATTTTCTATGTTCCAACACATTTCAGAATCCCCTCTGAGTTCCACAGTTGATTGACTCTCATGCCTTGAGCTCAGAACATTGATTATGTTTTGTTGAATATGCTCTGTCAGAGGACATTATCTTTTCCTTTATTTGTAGTCTCACTGATGGAGTTGTTGTGTTACCTACTGATATTAGTTTTGGGTCCTGGTTTGACTCTTGCAGTCAGTATTTGTGTTTTCATGAGGCAAACTGATCAGTTCTCATTTAGTTTATGTTTAGTCCTAAATCCAGTGTTTTTGTCTAGATGTCATTTCCTTTCTTGTCTCTTATTGATTGTTGGCTGTAGCATGTTGAATATGCAGTTTTTGCTGCGAGAAAATCAGAGTTGAATTAAAAGTCTGCAACCTGTGGACAAATTGTGGACATTGATGTTGAACCATTACCATCAGTAACCAAATAAATCTAAGAACAGAGAAACTTCCACTGCTCAGATTTTTACGTGAGGATTTATTGTGTCTGTGTAAATTTAAACATCCAGGTTTGTGAAGGAGACCTTTGATCCAAATAGAGCCATAAAACTCTCTCTCGCTCACACACAAACCGTGGCCACTCCCCTCAGTTTATCCAGTTGGACAGGAAGAATGGAAGGAAGGGGGAAGGGGGTCCAACGGTTTGGCAAAAATCTACAATGAAATCACTGTTCAGTGAGCCAGCTTGCTGCTCAAGTCTGTGGGTTACTGTTGCTAGAAAGTTGAGTGCTGACGCTGAAAAACAGGCAGATAATGAAAGGGTCTGTGCTGACTCAACAGTCTGAAGAAAGTCCCTCCTCAGTCTCAACTTTGCACCTGGGTTGCACCAAATCCTTTGTGCTGTTATGTTTACTATCTCTTGCAGTAGCATGTGACAGCAGTCTAGTCTGATCAGTAGACAATGTCCTGTTGGCCAACGTCCCTTATAATCTAAACAGCTCCACAGCGGACAGAATTTTGAGTTCATTTGTAAAAACAGCTTTTAAAAATGACTGAATGAATCAAACCTTATTAACACAGCATAAGTTATACTGTCCTTTGTGCTTTGCAGCCTTACAAACAAGAAGGCAGACATTTATGTTACAATAAATGATCAAATCAAGCAGGTGATTATTTGTAACAAAACAAGGAATTAAAAGTAATAGAAATCATTTCTACATAAAGTGAGGATATGTTGAAACGGAGTCGTTTAGAATAGGTTAGTGAGGAAATACTTTGTTGTTGAATTCTGGCAGTAAATCGGTTCTAAAATGCACATAGTCAATGCTGAAACTTTAAAATCAGTGTGATGCGAGTTCACGTTCTAGTAATGTGGTAGTATGAACAAAGTCTCTGCATTCTACTGGCAGGTCATACTCTGGCAATGTTCTTAAGATGGGGTTTATTTTTTCAAGTAGCTCCAGTTTGAATATGACATACTGAGCACTGTTGCCTTGCAGCTAGAAGGTTCTGGGGTCGATTGACTTAAAGGAAACGCTAAAATACAGTTAATGGCACAACAGGATTTGGGTTATCATGAGACAGTGATATAGAGATGTGCTCATCAGTGTAGCTGAGAAATTCTAACTTTGTTCATATGTCCGATGACAACACTCAGCAATCGCATATAAAGATTAAAAAGAGAAGGCTCAATGACGTTCCACAAGTTGAGTCTTGTGAAACATCGTGCTGTGGGTCATAATGTTCTGAGGAGCAGCTTTCTATACGAAGTAATAAGTTTCTGTTCGCTGAGACATGAGTAGCAACCGTTCAGGACGGGCCGTTTAGCAGAATGATGTCTTTATCAAAAGCTGAACTAATGTCTGGTAATATAAGCTCTGATCCATATTTTACTGTTTGAAATCTTCTTTGGTGCAGTTTCAATGCTGTGATTGGATCTAAACCCAAACTGGTATTTTTCTGGAATGCTTTTGGAGTTTAAATGAGAGTTTAGTTGGTAAAGAACAGTATTTTAGTTAATTCTTTTTCTGTTAACTTAAAATTACATGACCAAAAATTAGGATTCTGTAGCACATCATTTAATTCAACCTTTCATGCTGAATATCAGAGTTTTATGGAGTTTACATTCAAATATGCTAATAAAGTCTAAGCAGTTGATTAAAATGACTTTGATCTTGTAACATAGACATATGCTCTAGAGCACAGGTGAAAAATAAAAGCCAACTCATTTTGCATTCTAGGCATGTATGCATTTTGTTTTTATCTTGTCATAAATGTATATTTCATTTCAATAATTTCATAACTGAAGAACTGATCATTTATATTTTTAGCCTTTCTTTCCAGATCAAGTTGTATTTATGCATTCCAATCATAGTTTTACCAGTAACCAGTCTTGTGGAGGCTTACTGCTTGAGCATTCAGCTGAGTGAGAATGGAGCATGACAAAGTTGAACTTAGAGTGTGCCTTGTCTGTTTGGCTTCTTGCTGCGTACAGGTCTTTTTTCATCAGCATTTAATCCTGCAGTTCTGCACTGACTTCACCCACTGACTGACCTTATGTTTGTTTTGGTGAATTCGCTGGAACCCAGTAGTGCTAGATGGATTAGTAAAATGATTGCTGTTGTCATTTTACTAATCCATTACTAATAAGTTGTCTCATTCCCCTAATAGAAGTACTATTAGTAACACACCCAGAGCTCCATATGCAGCTGTTCATTAATTTGCTGAACATGTTTTTGCATGTTTTGTGAGAGAAATATCACTGAGTTGAATCTGTTAACACTGCAGTCATGGAACAAAGAAAACAAACACTCAGAGTTGTAGTATTTGGAGGACCAGGAGTTGCTAAAAACAATTGTCTTTTCCAGGTTTTTAAATGATTTTTAATCTGACATTAAGTGTCCATAACTGCACAACAAGTTCCACAATACTATGCAGTAAACAAACTTTCATTGAAGATCAGCAAGTTGGATTAGCTCCGTAACAGCAGCTGCAGCAGTCCAGAGAGGCGCCAGATGAAAACAGGACTGTTCCGTGTTCCCCTTTGGAATTTGGAACCAAATTTTCAACCATACAGAAAATATTCCTGCTGAATAAGATGGATTTAATCTGTATCACAGATGTGTGACTGGATGGATCTGATGTGATCACCCTACCTGGGGAAGAGTTTGGATAATGTGTGGAAAACTGGAGGCTGAAACACAATCTACTGTTTTCTAAAACTTGTCGTTTAAGTTTCAGGAAGATTCATTTACCAAATGTTACATAAAATATCCACAAACAGCTGCAAGTTATTGTGCAGCTCTAGGAAAGAGTGAGATAACAACACTGTATCAAGTTAACACATTAACTTTCTATTTAAAGATTGTACTTGCTCATAAAATGATTATTGATCCTTTTGAAAGCTATTGTGTTTTGTACCAACAGGACTAGGCTGTTATCTCCACCAGCTAATGTGACATGAATTGACGAAAATCTAAATAAGAAGTGATTCTGAAAGGTCATAAGTCATAAAAATCTCATGTTCTAAAAATTTCACGTTCATCATCTCCAGAATTGATTATTTCAACTCAGTGTAAAATCAGAAGGCCTTCTGCCCAGGTCCTGGTGGAAGTAGCTAAATATGTGGAGAATGACTACAAACAAGGATCCCAAACACCAGGCATTAGCTGAGCGAATGATCGGCGTACATACCTGTCGACTCCACAGTTTCCTGCATTATAGTAATTTTATGAAAACAAATCAGAATCTCCTGAATCTTAGCAGACTAATGGAATGTTAAAATGAAGAGTGAATTAAGATCCTTCCAAAATGATGTGAAAGACTGATGTAGTGAGACATAAAGCAACTAGAAGTGACATCTGTTAAAGACAGTTGTATGGGACCCAACCAACTGGGCATTGATCCAGTCTAAAGTTCTGTCTCGAAAACAAAACTAACAGGGATCTGTGAGATCCCTGTTACACTCATTTTATAGCTTAAATGAGTATTGCTCCCTCATTTAAGCTATAAAATTATGCAAAAAATAAAATCTTGGTCATACAAGTAGAGGGAAAAACAGCTTGGAGCTTGTTGGTGATGCTTCCATTCATATGATGGACTGAACTCTGGAGGAATATCTGCCATGTATTAATTTGGAATGTTTGCATTTTTTATTCTAAAAGAATTGCAGAAGACTGATGACTCTAAAAGGTTCTGTCAGTCTGTTGTTTTGACATATGAAATGTATAGAAACCCTGATATTCATCTGTTAAGAAGTCGATAAAATCTAAATGCAACAGACATACCTTTTAGAAAGGAAAAAAGAACCATGTGTACATTTATAATGTTGGTTTATACTGCGTAGATGATGCATTCGAGAACATGTGTCTCTCTGGAAAACATTGAAATATTCTCTGTATATTTAGCTTTAACTTGTTACTCTACAAATGGTGGTTCCCTCTTAGATTACCTCACCTAGAAGATCTGCTCATGTAATGTAAATGTGTGATTTACTTTCACTCTTTGGAAAGTTTCATCAATGTTAACCACCTTAGGCAACTTCATTGTCATTTGGTTGTTGATTAGTTGGTGTCCAACATGTTTCAGGATGAGGTGGACAATCAGAACCCAGTGTTAAGAGACAACCCTCAACTCCAAGAAGAAGTGAAAGGCTGGCTTAAAAACCAGAAGGTGCAGGAAATCTTTATGCAAGGTAAACATCAGTCAGTCGAATCTTGTTTCCTCACGGCCTGTTGTGATTGTTGTTGCTTTGATCATGATTGAACCTGAAGTGTTGTTGCATATTTAAACAGTGGTATCCTAAACCTGTTGTTTTTGTTGCAGGACCCTACTCCCTCAATGGCTACCGTGTGCGTGTGTACAGACAAGACTCGGCCACCCAATGGTTCACTGGAATCATTACGCACCATGACCTCTTCAGTAGAAATATGGTTGTTATGAATGACCAGGTAAATGAGAAGAGAACTCCTCAAGATATCATTTGACTTCTACTGTGGAATTAAGTCAGCTGTTTTAAGTCACTAAAAACAGCTGGATTTTTATATTCAGAAATCAAGTTGATTGAATTCAACTTTTAAAGTGTATGTCTTATATTTTCATAGTTAAAGCCTTTTCTGTGTGGTAGATGATGTTTGTAATACTATTTGTAAATATGGTTGTTATCCTGACTAACTATGGTGGTGTTTATATTAGCACCTTGACTTTCAGATTATATGGCACCAAAGATGAATTATATTTCAACTTCATGTTAATCAGGCCCGTCCCCTGGTTAACAGTGAACAGTGTAAAACATGACTGCTGTGTGTTCAGGTGCTAGAGCCTCAAAATGTGGACCCATCCATGGTGCAGATGACCTTTCTGGATGATGTAGTTCACTCGTTACTAAAAGGAGAAAACATCGGCATCACCTCCAGACGAAGGTCGCGATCCAGCCAGAACAACTCTGCTCATGTGAGTATTTGGAAACTTGTGTGTTTTCTAATAGCTCTTGTGTAAATCTTGTTTATTGTAGGTTTATGACCACTAAGACGAGGCTCTCTGTGATTGGAATACATTTTTCTATATCACATATCAGACTGTAATTTTTATATCGTAAAGGGATAGATTTCAAACAGAAATGAGACCGTCTCACTGGATTCCTTTCCTTGGACTTAGTCATAGTGAGGTTTGTCTTTTATATGTGTGGTGCTCAGTCACCACTCAAACATTCTGTCACTCAGATTATCAGTAAGTTCCTGTCGTGTCACTGCTGTCAGCTAAATACATGAATTTGGTCATTGCCTTTTGTGTTATTTTGTTTTGTGTTTTTTTTATTATTTTGTTCTTGTCAGATGCCTCATAAGACAAACATGAATAAAGCAGCTCATATGTTAGAAATCGGTAACTTCTGGCCCCTTTAGTCATTAATAAAATCTGTCCTTGTCCCACATTCATTTCATTTTGTTTCATTTTGATTTTCCTTTTGTTTTTATTATTTTCTTTTCTGTTTGATACATTAAAGATGACAGGAGGGAGACCCGTCGGGACCACTGGCAACTCTCAGGTACCCTTAACCCCCCTTCCCTCCATCTGCTCCCTAACCCTCCACACATGCACTTTCTAGAACACACAGAGGTTAAAATAGTTTGCTAGTGGACAAGAGCTCATTATTAATCATAGCTTTAACCCCTTTTATTCATCGTTCCACTATAAACACACACTTTGATCACATTGTCCTTTCATATCATACAAGTTGATTTGTGGAGGTCACATACCCGCCTTCTTTTAGAGACTGCATTTGGGCTCTACAACTGAGCGATATGTATATTTGCATGGCAAACATTTGCTCCACATCTGCTTTAAAAACAAGGAGAATAATGTAGCATTTTCCCCTTCATATTATTATCTGTAGCTTATTTCTCAGATCAGACATGCTGGTGGATCAGACAGTGATTCTGTTCTCTACACACCTACAGCTTCCAGTTATTGTTGTGTGTTCACTTTGTTTCACATTTCCACGCCACACTTGTTCCACAATCCCATAATACTGCTCACAGATGTTTCAGGTCTGAAATGCCGGAGTAATACTGGTTAACTTTAACCCTCCACCCTGTGTGAGGATGTTTGAGTTACTGCAACCACATGTAGACCACAGAACGAAGCTATGATCTGACAGAAGCTCATGATTCAAACATAAACTCCACACTGCCATTAGACTCACTGCTGTCCTCAGAATCAACTAGATTTTCACTGGACAACCATAAAATAGACTAAAATCTCCAGTTCATCTTGCACCTATAAAACTGAAGTTTTGTATCCGTATCCATTATGACTTTAGTATTGCTCCCTCATCATATCCACCTGGTGTGTTTTCACAGTTTATATTCTTGGATGATTTCAGTGTCTGAAACGTGACCTAACAGATAGGGCTTTGCTCATTCATTCAATTCCAGTGACATTTTGCTGCTCTCGTCAATCAATAGTGGTACAAAGGTCATCTTCAAGTGACAGTCTATGGAAAATTCAGTTTTGTTGTTGAAGAGGATTTTTATGTCTTAAAAATAGAAGTCAGAAAGCAGCTGTGGTCAGTACAGATATAAACTACAAGCTTTAATCTGATGATGAGGCAACATCAAAATCTGATGTTGATTTTTGTTAAAGTGCATGTCTAACTCTTTTCATTCTAACAGAGTCATTACACACGAGCCCAGGCCAACAGCCCCCGTCCCATTATGATGTCATCAGGACCCAGTCCTAAGAGCTCCCAGGGACCCCTGGCCCCTCAGCAGCAGAGTCAGTCGCAGCAGACGCAGCAGACGGTCAGCCAGTCGTACCACTCACCAGGCGGCAGCGGGCGAGAGCAGAGAGAGCAGCGTGGCGGCCGCTCCTCCAGGAGGAAAGGATCTGACAGCAGCGTTCCAGAGGACGACAAGGACCGGAGAGAGGAAAACACTGGGAGAGGTGAGCAAGTTTGACATTTGAGAAATGTACATTTATAGCTAATCTGAAAAGTATTCACATTTCACTTTAACCACGTTTTGCTATTTTACTCCCTATACACAGATATCCCATCTGTGAAAATTTGTATTCCAAGTTTTTTCTATTGCTGCAGAAAATATGTACATTTTATCAAATCTTCATAAATCCACTGAATTATTTGATCAAGTGTATTTTCTTTCATCACTTGATTATTGATAACACCAAGAAGTAACCAACAGAAAAATGCTCATTTTATCTTACATAATAACCAAAGTTACTGCAGGTGTCATCACAGCAGTGTGGCTGATCCAGGCAGTCAGCTGCTCAGTCCAGCAAACTTTCTTAGTTTTCTGGCTCTTTCACCCCCTCATGTGTCCAGATGACAGAATTGTTTACATATTAACTTCTGCTGATCTCCCACCGAAACCAGATCCTTGCTGCACTTCTCCTCATTAACATCATTTTTAGCATAAAGCCATTCTAGCAGGTTGTATTCATCCTGCTACTCCTCTTCCCAGGCTGGCATCCTCTGGCGCTTTCCGTTTCTCAGTCATATGTTTGTTTTCAAAACCAGCCTACTAACTGACTTTAACAAGCTGAATCTCAGGTCCAGATTAGACAAAACATTTAAAGAGACTTTACTTTCTAAATACCTCTACATGACAGGGAGGCCATGGTGTGATGAGATGCAGCTCCCTAGAGTTGAATGTGTGCATGTTCATATTTTCTGCTCTGGGTCAAATGGTCACACAGCACTGATACCATCTGCTACCATGTATTTTAAATCAAGCAAATCAGTAGTCGATATTTTTTCTTTGACTTTATCTTCTTATCCAATTTCTTTATTCAACTGTCAATGTTTTTATTTTGCAACCCACTAAACAGCCCTCCCCTCTTATTGTCCTTTGAAACATCTGAGAAAATGTTTAAAAGGACATTTTTACTTTATTATTGGTCAAGTTTTCCTCTCCAGATGTATTGTCTTTTATCTAAACTGAGGTTTTGAGATTTTATGTATATGTAACATGATAAAACTAATATTTATTGCTTTCATTTGCCCAGAATCTAAGGCCAAGGTAAAGCAGACTGCAAACAAACGCAGGAAAGGTGAAGAGGATGAGAAGAAAGCAGGTCTGAAGAGACTGAAGGCTGACATGACTTCAGATCTGTCAGAGAGCAGTGACTCAGAAAACCCACACAAGAGGACCACCCACTCATCATGCTGCTCCTCCTCTTCATCATCCTCATCATCTTCGTCCTCCTCCTCCTCTTCGTCTGAGCCTAACTCTGAGAATGAGCTAAAGACTCGCAGCAGTGATGTGATAAAAAGTGCCATTTCCAAAATGGAGCACGAGGAGAAGCCAGTATTAAAGGGACCCAAAATGAACGATACCTCGTCTTTCATCAGGTGCTTGTCTCCGTGGGCGGAGCTCCGAGCAGCTGAGGACATTAAGAAAAGGACAGTCAAGGATTCAGGTCAAATTCTGACAAATGAAGATGAGGAATTGGAGGCAGTGACTCAGATCACCCAGTCTCCACTGCAACAAGCGTCTCTTATATCTGACATGGTCCAAAGTGGAGCTGGGGAGAACATCAAGAACACTGTAAAAGGTAGGCTGCAGCCTGCACTATAGAAGGTAGCCTGTCAGCTGCTTCCAGCTTCTCACCCTGCTTAATGTTTGTCTTCCAGCATCATCTCCATCCCAAACTCCATCACTGTCCCAGGTCCATGGCAACAACGTGATTGACATTACAGACGACGCTCAGGCCACCGTACACCAGGAGAGCTCGGAGGCGGTCTCGGCGCTGCTCGCCTCCCAGAAAGACGAGTCGGTAGCCCTCTCCCCTTACCTCCCCCTCAACACCTCCCCCGTCTCCTCACCTCCTGTACCCACATCCCCCTCCCCACCGGAGGGGTGCCGCCGAGCGGAGGTGGACTCACTCATGAAGCCACCTGGAGTTTCTGGAGGCAGCGTTACATTACCCAAAAGTTTAAACAGCAAAGTGGAGTTTACCCCAGCTGAGGTCATGAGGTGAGCCTCTGGAGTTTTCCTGGAATGTTCATCCAGCAGAAAAAAGCAATGCTAAAGAGACAAATAAAACTTCCATCCATCCATATAAAAGTATATGAGTTACTAAAGAAATAAATGAAATAGAAAGAATATATATATATATATATCAACCAAACGCTTGTGTATGCTGAGTTGAACAATCCAGCTCAGAAACCACTTATTATTTAATTATGTAGGTTTTCAGCAAATCCCACTGCAGCTCACAGAGCCAGCTGACTCATTTCATTCATTTGACTTTCAGAATACTTACTTCCTACCAAAAAGATGTTTAAAAAATTAAATGCAATTTAAAAAATATCATTGCAATAGAACATGCATGAGTTTTAAAGAAAAATAGTGTACCACTTAAATTATTCTACACAAAGGAAAAGCTAGCATAAGTATGTATGCTAACTTAATTTTATTAAACTGGATTATTTGTTGGTTGCTTGGATGTTAAAACTGACTCCTAAAGCTTAGTTTGCACAGTCAACAAGTGGCAAGTAATAAAGTAAATGTACTTTACTGTACTTCACAGACAGAAAGCACGTCATCTTCAAAGAACATCAAGCAGAACCAAAGCTCTGAAACGCATCCACTCATTTGTTGTGACCAGGATAGTAGCAAATTAATCTGTAAAGCTACACTTATGCTAAGCATTAGCTACAGAACTATTTGCTCCACATATGCTGGGCACAAAACACCAACTCGGCAGCAAATAATTTGTCTAGAAGAATTTGAATAATTGGGTTATTTGAATGATTTGATTCATCATTACTGCCCTAAAGTAAGGCAGAATGATGTGTGTCTGTTGTATTTCTAGGGATTAAAACATCACTGTTGGTGGAGTGTGTTTGGATCTCACATGTTCTTTTCCTTTTGTTGAAGAAATTAGCAGATTTGTTAAAGTTACTTTTGTCCTGTGTGTTTCCAGGCCGGTCTCATCCATAGCAGAAACTACATCCCTGGTAGACAAGGAGAAAACTGTTGTTTCTCCTCATCAGCTTCATCATCAGCAACAGCAGCTGCATGAGCAGCAACACGCAGAACAGATGCAACAATATACAGCTGTCCACCATGGAGTTCCTCTTTCTTTATCTGAGGGTTCCAGTAAACCTCCACAGCAGCAACCCCTTCATAAGGCCCCCACCCCGGACTTGGCCAAATCCAAAGTGAGCCCCAGCCACACATCCAGTCCTGTTCAGAAATCCCAGACCCCCAGCAGCTCTCACAACCCGAACCCGGCGGACCCTCTTAAAGCTAAACCCCACCCGGGCCTCCTGGACATCTCCAAACCCAAAGCAAACACTACTCCTGAGGTCAGTAAGCATAAAGTCCTGAGGTACCCCGACTCCTCCTCATCCCCAAGCGCTCGCTTGCCCATTAAGGTGGACTTAGTGGAACCTCCACGTTCTGGTTTCAAGCCAGTGGGGTTGCGGTCAGAGGCGGGTGGAGTCAGTGGGAGCGGCAGCACAAAGAGTCCACTAATCATCGACAAGAACGAGACCTTCACTGTTTATAGGGACCCAGCATTAGTTCGCTCAGATGCAGATAACTCTGTCACTCCAACTAACTCCTCCAATCATGTGGCAGCCTATCTGCATCCCCACCTGCACCCTTTGCACCCTCCCTCTCCACACTCCTCTTGCCTGACATCTGCAACCCATCCCCATGGTGCCTCCCACCTCCTCGCCCCTCCTCACTCCTCACCCCTCCCTCATCCACATCTCTTGCCCCCTGGAATGCTCCCAGCTATGCATCCCCCCCCAGGCTCTCTGTTTGCAGGACACCCTCGGCTGGACTCCCCAGGCAGTCTAAGCCACCTTGCCCTTCCTCACCCAGCAGCCACACATCAGCAGCAGTTCTTGCAGGTGTGTGACCTGATACAAGAACCACAATAATACCTCTACTGTTTTAAACTCATCCTTTTCTTTCTTATTCTGAAATGTTGCATTGGTGAAAGGGTCTACTAAACCTTCCCTCTATTTTCAGGGTCATGGTGGAGCAGCAGGTCTTAGTTTGTTCCCCATCATATGGCCGTACCCTAATGGAACGCCACCTCCGTACCCCCCAGGACTCAGCCTTCCACCAACTGCTAAATGGGTGCACTCTGAAAATCCCATCACTGTGAATTCTGAGGCATCTCTAAGGAGGGTAGGTGTAATACTCAGAGTTCAGGGGGTTTAAATCACATCGAGCTTGTATTTCATTGGGATTGTAGGAAACTTACAAAGTAGCTCGTAACTGTTAAAACTTCAGTCTGTAACTTTTCCCCCAATTTTTCTTTTTTTTTTCATGTTTATTAGAACTATTACTATATTGTGGCAGCATGGTTTGAGCCCAATTATCTGTGAAAAAAAAATTAAGCTCCTTCACCTCCTCCTTGAGCTGCTATCACTGTCTGAAGACATGGACTGCTACCAGGTAGAAACAACCAATCAGAGGCAGGAGGCGGGACTTAGTGCCGTTGCCCTCATGTACATCGTGCTAAATGTACTAATGGCTGTGACAACTTAACAGACAGGAAAACAGTTTTTTTGTTTGTTTGTCTAACCGCTGTAATCGGTGTCTTAGCATTCATGGCAAGCTATGTTGCAGTGACCCACCTGTAGCTCAGCAGAAAGCAAAGGGGAGGGTTTGAGCATAAGAGTGATTGACAGCGCTAAGACCCTCCTCCTGACTTTGATCGCTGTGTATTTCCGGAGGTAGTACTGGGAGAAGGTAGAGGAGCATGATTTTTACTGTCATGACATAACTTTAGCAAATATGTAAAAAAAACATTTCTTGTAAATGTTACATAGTATGGCTTTAAATAGAAATGTTTGTCATTTTCTTTAAGTTTTAGTGTTATTGTATTTACTTTGTTCTTGCTGTAGCCATTTACCAGCGATGGTAAAGTGTTTTCCTGTCTGGGTTTTGCTGGTCCTGTGCAGAACACTGCCAGTCCATGGTTGCATCAGGCTGCTGGTAGTTCCACTGATGGTCTCGGTTTACTGAACCACATTCCAGTCAGGCCAGCCAGTGCTGATGCTCACCGCCCCTCTGCTAAGATCAGCACGCATACCAACCCATCAATGTCAAAGACTGCCATGGATGTTCATAAAGAGTAAGACATAAATCTTTTACTTTATTTTCCCAAAAATAGACTTAAAGGAGATTAAGAGTGATGTCTGTTTAGTGTTAAAATCCAATAATACCTTTTGAAAACCTCCTATTCTTAACAAAACTTCTCAAAAACGTGGCTATCATTAGTTCTGTTTCCAATGGTTAATGTATTTTCAAAATGGAACATTAAGGATACACAAACCATTATTGCTTATCGAACATTTAAAAAGGGTTGCAAAATGTTGTTTTATGATGAGATTTCAGGCAAAAGCATCTGCTTGAACTTGTGTGTGTTGTCTGTATGCAGAGATGTGGAGAAAAAGGGTTTTGTGGATCCCGTCAGGAATTTAACCTTTGCTCAAATAAAGCCAGACCAGACAGACAGAAGTCGTACCCCAACAGGAAAAGATGTCCACCTGCACCGCCTTTACCTGGATCCGCACAGCAAAGCCCGCCTGACAAATACACAGGTACGTAGCTACACTGACAGCTTGTGCAATCAAAGTGCGTCATCAATGATGATTTCTTTACAAAGCCATCATCTCTAAAGGCTTTCTAAATAACAGAGACATGCACTCAAGTTGTGAGTTTGATCTAGTCTGACTCCAGTTACAGATTTAATGGCTTTAGATTCAACTTGATGGACTCGACTTGGTCTTGAGGCATTTTACTTGAAAATGAAGGTGGGTGCACAAAGTTATAAAAATGACTGTAAACAACATCTAATGCAGCATAACTTTGCACAATATTATTACGATTCTTTCAGTAACATTTTAAATCCAATGAGGAGCAATATCTCAAGACCAATCAGTGGTTGCCACCCTGGAGATAGTGACACGCGTTCCTCCAGCAGCTGGATCAGCATTGTTTCAGAGAGGCCAGAGCTGCCATACATGGGTGTTATGTGGGGTGTTGGGCCCAGGTCAACATATTTTTAGACAGAGGGCACCCTTTCATGTCTTCCCTAAATTCATAATAAACAGGTGGAGGTGGGATTCTGAATAAAAATGAACTCCACATCCAGCATACGAGTTTGCCTGATGAAGTAAAATACATTTGTAATGAAAAGTATTAGTGCCACTTAAACTTTTCTTGAATGTCATTTTCTTTTTAGGAAAATCCAGATCTCACTCAAAAGAGCACAAATCTAGATCATATAATCATTATCTGCACATTACAATATGATTCAAAGGAATCATCAAAGAATCAAAAGGATTTCAGTCTGGAAATCATGTGGGTTAACAAATATAATGAACATCTTACATACTTTAAACATTTGAACCTGTAACAACTTATTTAGTGATCAAATAACAGTTGACTGGAATATTCAGACTCAAATAAGGCCATTTGCTTCAAGACCAACATACTTAGAGCAGTAATTATGCCAAAACTATACAAAAAATATACATTTTGCATTTAGGATTAAAAAAGTAAAATAAAAAAAAAAGTTAGAACTATCCAAATGGCAGTTTTGCCTTTATTTGGTTCATATTCTGTTGTAAAATAATCTGCTATTATGAAACATGTTTTTTCTAGTGAAAAGGAAAAGCTGCGATTTAAAAAAGAAAAAAAAGATCAGAACATGTAAGAGTTTTACTGCTTGAAGTCAGCTGAACCTGTTTAACCAAGAGGTAACGTTCACAGCATTGCTTTAAACATTTCAATTAATATTTGTGAAAAGTTCTTCGTCAGGACATTCATCAGCCAACAGTGTGAGGACATTCACCGCTGAATGCTGTATATGTTTTTGATGATAAACAGACAGAATTTACAGATGTAAATAAAAACAAAAGCATTTAGCATTTTTCCCATTTCAGTAGTTTAATAATGTTATTATAAATCTTAAATTTTGTGATTTTCAACATTCTATATTTTTGTAAAAAATAGAAGAAAAGAATAACTTATTGTGGTCTGAACACTGTCTCGAGTGTTTTCCTTTAATAACAAAAAGGTGTGCAGCAGGATTTTCAAACTCATTTTCAGTTCAGGTCACATTCAGATCATGAGTTGTAGCAGGATGTATCAACAGAACTACTGTTCCTATTAAACATTTAAAAATGTTACAGCTTTCACTTCAGACATAAAGGCCCATTAAAAGTTGTGTTAAACTTAACAAGAAAAGTTTAGAAGATGAAAACACAAAAGTACAAAGAACTATTACTAAGTCTAGAGTATAGAATGTTTTGAATGAATGAGTGGATCTTTTATTGTAGTTTTGACCATTTTAATGTTGTTTAAAATTATTTTAATGCAATTTTGTAATTATTGACAATATGTGGATTTTCAATTTTCAGGAAGTACTCCATGCTGCAGACCGGACTATTAAATACAAGGAGGAAAATCGACAGATCCTGAAGGAGAGCATTGAAGTTGCGCCTTTCACTGCTAAGATTCTGCGGCCCTCTGACCCCGGGTTGGACAGGGAGAGGAGCAAAGAGCCAGCATTTCCTGTCCGGATACCAGCTCTTGCCTCTTCAAGTCCAAAGACCAGCCACACTCACCCCCAAGTCATCCAGCCAGAAAAAAGCAGCTACTACACCACAATCTCAAACAGTGTTGTGAATGAGCCTCCAAGGCTGTATCCCTCCAAGGAGCAAAGTTCTTACTATGACAAAGTAGTGGGGGTCAGCGTTGGGGTCGCACTGCAAAGTCAGGGAAGTCAGTCTTTAGTTAGTTACAACCCCAAAGCTTCTCTCTCTAAGCCCCCTCCTCTTATAAAGCACCAACCAGAGGGAGGTGAGGGTTTAGCAGGGAAAATTACTGAGCAGCTCAGCCAGCAGGCTACTCTTATCCCTCATCAACATTTGACGAGCATGGACAGGAAGGATCGCCACAGTCCTGCCGCCTCCAATACCACCTCCACGTCATCCTCCTTGTCCTCGGTCTCCAACCATCATCAGCATCAGCAACACCAGCTCAGGGCAATGCCATCTCTGTACCGAGCTCCTGTCTACCATCCACCCACACAACTGTCCTTGGAGCGCAAAGAGACAGCAGAGCGAGAGAAGGACAAGGAGAGGGACAAAGTGGGCTATGGTGGACGTCTGTCACCCCCAACCCTCACACCCATCCAGCCAGTCAGCTTACCAACAGCTGGCACCAAAACATCAGCAGAGCAGCAGAAGCCTCCCACGCTGGTGCCAGAACTCAGGGATGTCAAAGTCCATGGAATTGGTGCTGCCGTCACCTCAGTGGCCTCCACTATCAGTGGGGATGTTATGACAGATGGATGGCGTGGTAGAGATTTGATTCAAGAAAGAGGAAGTGTGTTCTGTAGAGACACAGATGTGTTCAGGGGTAAGCCTCAAGCAGCAATGGCCTCCGTCATTGTACGTCCGAATACGTCAGTTAGGTATGAAAGTCCAGTTGGTGCTAACAAATCTGGTGCTACAGTGCATAGGGAGGTTTCTATGTCCTACCCTTCGAGGCTCCCAGGGGAATGTCTGCGTATGAGGGAGGCTGTTCAAGAAGCTGGAGGAGGCAGAGTTATTCAAGTCAACGCAAACATGGACAATGTTTCTGTTTC
Organism: Poeciliopsis prolifica; assembly: GCF_027474105.1. Taxonomy (NCBI): domain Eukaryota; kingdom Metazoa; phylum Chordata; class Actinopteri; order Cyprinodontiformes; family Poeciliidae; genus Poeciliopsis; species Poeciliopsis prolifica. The sequence continues at coordinate 642,301 of NW_026562449.1, forward strand.
GTATAAAGCCACCTCCATGCAAAGCTATCAGGGACCTGGAGGTGTCAGCACGACGAACTCTATGTGCAGGTCCCCTGTTGTATTCTCACCAGGTGTTGATATTCAGAGTAAACCACCAAAGTCAGGATATTCAGCCGAGTTTGGAAACCTTAAACCTGGTGTTGGAGACTGGCTGCCCAGCCTCTCAGGAGAAGGTGTTGACTCACATTCCATATCACCAGGACTGTCTTTGCCTCTGACTAATTCGGCCCTACTTGCTCAAAGCAACACCTCTGCTTCTAGTCCCATTACTGCCTCTAACCAGCCTAACTTGTCCTCTTTTGTACATCTCAAAAAGCACAAGGCTGCCTTGGCTGCAGCCCAGTCTAAGACCAACCTCCCTGCTGGCCCTGCATCATTGCCAACTGGAAACACTTCATCAATTGTGGAACCAGTTGAAAAGACATCCAGTCACAGCTCCACCCCTCCACCCTGTTCTAGCGGAGTCTCCTCAGGTGAGATTAGCAACACCAGCTGTGCACCTGGTAGCACAACACCAGGCACGTCCAGTCCATTACCTAATGGCCAGTCCTCCGGATCAACCTCGCTGGGTTCAGCACAGCCCAGTAACTACCACAAGCTGAAGAAAGCCTGGTTAACGAGACACTCTGAGGAGGACAAGACTTCTACGACTGTCTCCTCTAGCACGAAAGCAGAGAAGCTGCTTACCACCACAACCAGCATGTGCAACACTACAGCCATGTCAGACATGATCAAGCCCTGTACGGTCAATCTCAGTGCCTCCACGTCCAGTGAGGTGGACATGAACAAAGACATTGGAAGCAAAGGTGAACGAAACCTGGAGGGAAAGAATGCTGGATCAACTGGTGGAGGTGGAGAGGAAAAGAAATCCTCAAGGCGAGGGTTCAAACGCTCTTATGACTCTGGGTCAGAAAGTGCCGGAGACGACTCTGACACCAGTGAAAGCAAGATGGAGGGTAGAGCAAAACGCCAATCTAAACCAACCTATAAGAAGAAACAGAATGATATGGCCAAAAGGAAAGGAGACCATGAGAAGGACGATGAGGATGTGAAGCCCAATGGTATCTTTCGATCAGCTCGTGAGAAAACCAAGCTTAAACTGGCAAGCAGCAGTAAGTCCTGTATCCTTAATGTTTGAAACAGTGTTTTCCCCCTCATTAATGTTGTTCTTCAAATGTAAAAAGAATGCAAGACACTGAAAATTTTAAAGTAGGGGTGCACCGATTGCAGTTTTCCTGCTGATCACAGATTACCTATCTAATCGAACTGCCTATTCTGATTTTGGCCAATACCAACATTTTTTTTGTCTAAAATGTCGCTAAATATAGTAAGGAAGTTACTGCGCTGACAACAGTGGGGTGACTAACATAGAGACATGACCTGGTGAGCTGGTCTGTCAGTCAAACTCTGTCATGTGAGAGCAGAAGATGATAGATGGATTGATTGATTGATCCCTTTGGGATTTTGCCTCAATTGTAGTGGCTGATTTGATGAGGTAAACTTTTAATGAAATGACATCAGACTTATATAGTGCATTTCAAAGACGCTTTCCAATGAAATCAGTCATTTCCATTCATGCACACATTCCCACACCAAGTATGGCAAGCTTCTGTCATAGCTGCCCCTGAGGCAACGTGTCCCAGTTTCCTCAGGGGACACATGGAATGTTTGTAGGATCCTAAAATAGCCTTCTCCAAATCTTTTGAAAAGATGGTATTATTTATTATCTAGTTACATAGTGGCATTTCATAGCACAGTCAAGCAACTGTTATATTCAGTTGTTATAAAAATGCTCTCTATATAAAGCATAACTTCAAAGATATTTAACTTCACAATTTGACGGCTTGAATTGGGTTTTTGCCTCTTTGAGAGGTGCCTGATCTTTCCAGCACTACACCTACAGCACCTCATCACAGCAATGCTCCTCCATGATACCATTTACAACCATTCTTAGGCACGGTACTGCAAAGTAGTTGTTATACTATCCTCAGCAGACGCACACTTTCACCAGGTGTTTGCTTGTTCCTTCTGAGGAGCTGAGTGAGGGAGGGGAGCTCTGTGGAGCATGAGAGACAGCTTCTGACTGGCTATAAAGGATTTCTGAAAGAATCAAAAGAACAAACTCAGATAAAGTTAAAAAAGTACATTTTACATAATATCCCCCTTTTAAACCAGGTCTACATTTTAACATGAGAGTAAAACAACAAATGTTTTTCTCAAGTCTTAAAGTTTTTTTTTTCAAATGGAACAAAGGCTGCCAGCTTAATCATAAATGAATCAGGATGACATTTGTGATTCTGATTCATTTCTGTGTAATCTGTCTGTCACGTCCAGAACTAATGAGTTGCTGTGTGCTCTGTTCAGATGGCATCCCTCGTTCTGTGCTGAAGGACTGGAGGAAAGTGAAGAAGCTCAAACAGACCGGGGAGTCCTTTCTGCAGGATGACTCGTGTTCTGAAATTGGACCTAATCTCCAGAAGTGTCGAGAGTGCCGGGTCGTTCGCAGTAAAAAGGGGGAGGAGCCAGCACATTCCCCCGTCTTCTGCCGGTTCTACTATTTCAGACGGTAAATGACTTTCTCACCCATCTGTGTCTCGGAGGAGATATTTTGTTTTGAATATTTTCCTTATTTTAGTTGGGTTTTCAGATGACAACATGAGCTTTGTCCAGTTATAAATGTTGAAGTATAATTATTTTTCTATTTCAGATTGGATTCCATAATTTTGCTTTATGAATAATCCTACACATTTTTTAAGGAGATAAAATTCAACATTGCCACCGTAGTTCCATTTTGCAGTCCTCCTGTACAGAATATTGTGTTTCCTATCTGTTTTCAGTCATTCTGCAATTGGCCCAGACTGTGTGTGATTTGTCAGATAGCTTGACATTAAAGATTATTAACAAAATATGTCATCTGACTCGTATAGCTCTGGTTCTCCTGAGACAGAGAAGCACTGGCATCTACATTTACTTTTGACTTGATTTGTGTTAACTTTTCAATTCTTGGTGATTTATTCTAAAGCTGCCTTGCAATATTTTCCATCTTGCAGTGTGTGATGGTGAATTGTGTTTTGTGTGAGTAAACATGACGGATTCCTGTCACACCTTTGGAGAATATGCTGCTTTTGATGAACTACTGAGAATTCTGCACATGGTTTGAAATCTTGGGTCAACAATTATTTGACCCAAGAGGTCAAATAATTGAGAAAAAAGATGAATTAATCTAAAAGTAGGTAATGCCTAACGTTTTGAAGTGAGTCTGTCTTTCAGTGCAGACATCGTAGACAAATGGGTCATTGCTGTGATATTTGAGGTTTTGGTTAGTTTGAGTTTCAAGAGTGTTCTTCCCCCCTCCATTAAAAAAAAATCTCTTTTCTTGTAAAAACCTTCCTGAACTTCCAGTGGTGTTCTCAGAAGCTTTATTGATCTTTATACAAAAATCTCATTTTTTATTTTTAATACCATCCAGGCTTTCCTTCAGCAAAAATGGAGTCATCCGAATGGATGGCTTCTCCACCCCAGACCAGTTTGACGAAGAGGCCCTGGCCTTATGGGCCCCTGGGCCCCTGGAGGACAGCCACTTGGACCAGACTACTGCCAAGTACATCCTCAGTTACATAGGAGATAAGTTCTGTCAGATGGTGATGACTGAAAACACTGCAGCCAGCTGGATCAAGAAGGATGGTTAGTAGACTAAAGTCAACTAATGGGGAAGTATGTAATTTTAGAAAAAATTGAGGTTCATAACTGTAGTTGTGTTTGAATGCAGGTTTTCCTTTTACATTTTTAGCAATAAATTTAAACAAGTCTTTATATGTAATCCTCCTGAGCTGCAGATCTCTTAAACTTATTCCAGCATGGCTTCCTTTAAAAATGATAATGGAATTCAGGGTTTGTGTTTGTACTCCTGAACCTAGACTTAGTTTAGTTTTGGAACTATGTGAAAAAGATGTGAAAAAGCCACAATTCACACAGGATTTTCTTTTCATGCCTGGGCCATAAAAAAGTTGCTCAGATTTTTATACAGAATGTGGTTTTGTTTTGGTTCTGTTTCAGCAAAGCTAGCATGGAAGCGGGCAGTGAGAGGGGTTAGAGAGATGTGTGACGCTTGTGAAGCAACACTCTTTAACATCCACTGGGTCTGCCAGAAATGTGGCTTTGTGGTCTGCCTTGACTGCTACAAAGCCAAGGAGAGAAGGAGTTGCAAAGGTCAGTGTTTGTTTTTTGTAGACGGGCAGCACTAGACCACCTGATCCTGAAAGTGCTGTGAAAACAAACTCAAGACCTAACATGTAACCTACAGCTTTACATAACATATCTTCCATAAATTCCATGGAATAAAGTAGTTTTATCTCACAGCTTTTTGTTAACTATGAAGACTTGATCACAGTAGTTACCAGAGAATTAAACTTCCCTGTTGTCTGCAGTAGCATGAGTATTGTTGGGCTGGAATCATTCGGATGTTGGCTAATTCTGAAGCTAATGACTTGTGTCTTCCCTTTGTTTAGATAAAGAGCTGTATGGCTGGTTGAAGTGTGTTAAAGGTCAACCTCATGACCATAAGCATCTCATGCCAACACAGATCATCCCTGGCAAAGGTACGCTGCATGCTACCATCTAGTCTGTTTTTAATGTGATGATATTTCTGATTTTTACATTTCCACTCTGTATAGTTATGGTATATTTTACTGAAACGTTTGTGTTTGAACATGTTTTCATATGTAATGTTCTTTTTATTGTAGTGTTAACAGAGCTGGTGACCTCAATTCACTCCCTGAGAGACAAAAGCAACATCCCGTTTAAATGTCCCTGTTCCACCAAACAGAACGTCCTCACCAAGCTCCCGGCAACCAACGGATTGTCACAGGTAATGCAGCCTGCCCCACTCTGACACATCACAGGCTCATTCATAATGAGGGAACTTTTACATACATATTGTGATCTGCTTCTAAGCATAGCATAGATTTTAAATAAATAGAAATTCAAGGTAGATTTGAAGAGACTTCCCCACATGTTGATCCCCCATCCTATTTAACTCCTTAACTGGACTATAAAACTAGAAGATGGGCTGCAGAATTTCTGACCTCCTCATGATGCAGACAGACTGAGTCAACAGTTCAAACATTTTTTAAGGATTCTCACCTTCAGTCTGTGTCCAGCTGTTGAATTTAAAAAGGTGTTATTCTGTAAAAAATACTTTTTTTTTTTTAGCTTTACCCTATAATGCTACTTCTTCACAAAAACATACATGAAGTGCTGTCTTGATTCTTTTATACATGTTTGTGAAATCCTTTCATCTTCATGACAACCATTCAGCTGTGTAAAACACCTTGTTGGACCGAGCCTTAGCAGTTTCCTAACTTCCACCTTGTGAAGCAGCCAGTCCACCACTCAACTCCTTCAGACTAGCCAGCAGCAATTAGCAAAAACCTGGTGGAACGGCATCTGATGAGCGCATGACAGGAGTTACTTCTCAGTGCAGCATTGGTAAAAGCTTTGGTAAAGGATGAATAGAAGAGTCATACTCTGATGACTTCCTGAAGGCAGAGTTTTAAAAAGATCAGGGTTTTTTAAAGAGACAACGGCCCAATTTCAAAATGTCAAATAATGAACACATTTCTTAAAAGTCATATTTGATGCGAATTTATAGACCTTAACTCAGTCTGTCTTTAAATGTAATTTTGTTGTTTCTGTCCACCAGGTCCTGCAGAACGTGCTGAACCACAGTAACAAGCTGTCTCTCGTGAAGGCTGAGCCCGGCTCCCAGCAGAACCCAGAGGATGGAGGAGCCAAGGCAGAAACCAACGGAGGGCATGGGGGGGGCAGCAATCCTGGCAGTGACCACAACAGTACACCTGTCACCCCACCTGAGTCTCAGTCCCCACTTCACTTCCTGGCTGACCTTGCAGAGCAGAAATCCAGGGAGGAAAAGAAAGGTGAGAAAAGGAAGTGACTTTTTTTTATCCATCTCACAGGTGGTATCTTAAGTTTGGTTTTAATTTTAGAAAGTACGTTGCTAAATTGTTGCTCTTTGTGTGTAACAGAAAACAAGCAGTCAGTGGTGCCAGGTAAATGTATGAAAGAGGAGAAGGATGGGGAAGGGGTCTTGCAGCAGTGTAAAAACCCATCTCTGGTGGCTAACAGCACAGAGCAGGGCTCCACGCTCAGAGACCTGCTCACCACCACTGCAGGAAAGCTCAAGCTGGGTTCTACTGATGCAGGAATTGCTTTTGCACCTGTTTACTCTACTGCTGCACAGGTAAACTGACCAGCTCATTAATCCCATTAAATGGTGAATACTATTGCATCACCTTAGACAAGCTTAAGATTTTCAAATTTACAGTGAAGCTGCTTAATTTGAGTTTCTTAAAATTTTCTTTTGTGTCTACAGACTGGAAAGGATGGCCGGACTATGCCAAACATCCTGGATGATATCATTGCTTCAGTGGTAGAGAATAAAATCCCTGCCAGCCGCCAGAGCATCACCACCAAGCTGTCGACCAAGCAGGATCACATGACCCCTAGCAACAACAGCAACCCTGCCCCTGTTGGTATGGACGACACCAAAGCACAAAGGAAGAAGTCAGCCACTGTGCCTCTAGTGGTGCTGGAGGATTCCACCAATCAGTACCCAGACATTCCTCACTCATGGCTAAACAACAGGCGGCTGCTGTGGCTCAAAGATCACCGCAATCAGAACAACTGGAAGCTGTTCAGAGAGTGCTGGAAACAAGGACAGGTACAGTCAAATCCAAATCATCCGTTACCACGCTTACCATCAGCAGCAAAGGCTCGACAGTTAATTGTTGTGTTTTCTGTGCATTTCCAGCCTGTCTTAGTGTCTGGGATCCATAAGCGACTGAATGTCAACTTGTGGAAGGCCGACTCCTTTAACCAGGAGTTTGCAGACCACCAGGGAGACCTCCTCAACTGCAAAGACCAGGTGGTGTCCAACTCTGGAATAAAGGAGTTCTGGGATGGATTTGAAGACATTACCAGTGAGTTTAGGTGGATTATAGATCTGTTTTTTTATTGTTTAATCTAACTAAAACTCTGTTCCTTGTTAAGAGCGACCAAAGTCCAAAGACGGTGAACCCATGGTCTACCGGCTGAAGGACTGGCCGTCTGGGGAGGAGTTCATGGCTCTGATGCCATCAAGGTAAATGTTTCACATGTTAAACCTGAACATTTTATTAATATACTGACATTTTCATGCAGCGTATAAAAATATTTTTTTTTCTCCGTATTTGAAATAAAATCTAAGATTTCGTCTTTTAGTTCAGTTACAATTACTGAACTTATTCTAGATTAGTAAATGCCAAAAAATGACCAAGAGAAAGTTTTCACAACTTTTAAAATTCAGAAGTTTTCATTCAGTTTGATTTTTATACATTAAAAGTCGAGATGATGATCTCATGGCTTTTTGATAATCCTGATAAGTTAACTGAAAATATAATCCAACTGTGATTATTTGTTTACACTAATAAAATTATAATGAGTCAGCATCATCGTAATTTTATGAGATAATTTGGTTCAGAGGTAAATGTCCATGTAGAATGCCAGAAGATTGACTGAAATTCTGACAAATACATTAAATATAGCATCAATTTGATGTATTTTCTTAGATTTTGTGTATTCTGTAGAGAAACTCTAAAAAGACAACTATCTGCCAAGTCATGAAATGACTATAAAACCAGCTTTATTTTATAATCTGTCATAAATATCTTTTTCAGGTATGACGACCTGATGAAGAACCTTCCTTTGCCAGAGTATTCGGATCCAGAAGGGAGCCTCAACCTCGCCTCACACCTGCCATCTTTTTTCGTCAGACCTGACCTCGGACCCAGACTATGTTGTGCATATGGTAAGAGGATCAGCTCAGGACAACCTGCTCAGGTTTAGTTTCATTTCTTCATTGTAGACAAGAGTTCACATGAAGACACAGTGTTTATGTTCTGAGAGCTTAAATGTGACGTGTGTAAGATGAAGAGACATCTAACAGCAGAAAAACAGATTACAGCTGAGTGTCGGCCATTATCTAGCTCTTTAACACAATAAAGACACAACCACTTAATGCAATTATAAAGGCTGAAAACATTTTTCAGACAATTGCTATGCATGGTAACAGACTGACATAAAATCCCTGGTTAACCTTGATTCAAGTCTTTTGAAATCAGTATTTTGAGTCTTGCCTTTAAATGGACAAGAGTCAGTGCACTACTTGCACTGCTAACTCTAACTCTACATAGCTGATATTTTGAAAGCTTCAGAATACTGGATGTAACCTAGTTGTTGCCATGGGTGACTTATTTTTGAAATACTTTTCCTCAGAGGAAAAATGTTTTTCTATAATGTCAGTAAAAGCAGAATCCTGTCAGTTTCCCCCCCTCTCACCACCAACATTAGCAACTTTAGGTAGATGGTTTTAATTTTATACCAGCTGGCTGAAATTAAAGCACCAGGCATAAATGCACAGCAGTAATCTGGTTTAAGTTTGGAAAAGCTTCAGTTAAACACTGCTGACCTGTTTGACCAAGGTCCATAATAAAACCATCAATATCTTTTCAACACAGAAGAAACTCCTTCAGGAGGACTTTTTTTCCTGGGATGTTCAAATGTGCTTTCCAGGTGTAATTTTCCGCTGCCTTCACTTTTGCAGCAGTGATTAAAGGCTGTCTGTCGCTGCAGGCGTAGCTGCATCTCAGGATCAAGACTTTGGAACTGCCAACCTCCATGCTGAAGTATCAGATGTGGTGTCTGTCCTGGTTTATGTCGGAGTGGCGAAAGGGAACGGAGTCCTATCCAAAACTGGTAACTTAAAATGATTCTTTTTGAGACATAACGAAGCAACTTGTGTGACTGAATTGTCTTTTGGTTTTTCTAAAATCAGCTGAGAATTGTATTGAACATACCATAAAACTTATTAGTTAAGAAATACAAATCAGAAATGCATATGTTTGGGATGAATGAATGACTTCTGAACTGTTCTGTTTTAAAGGTAAAAATGACTGTAGAAGAACCTTGTTCACAATTATTATTATTTGTTTGTCTGGAACCTTTAAATGTGACAAAAGTGACATCAGAATGAATGGGTAAGCACTGTTTGATTGTGACTGTGTGTCTGTAGGAGTGTTGAAGCGTCTTGAGGAGGAAGATTTAGACGAGGGCGTTCGAAGGCGGCTGAAGGACTCCAGTGAGATACCTGGAGCGCTGTGGCACATCTACCTCAACAAAGACATGGACAAAGTCCAGGAATTTCTCCACAAGGTTGGTAACTGCATGGAATACCTGCAGCAGTCTCAGACGATTCTTCAGTGCATCCAGTGCCATTTTGCACAACATAATATTGTCACTTCACAAACTCTCTTCCTTTGTCAGCTGTGTAAGGAGCAAGGTATGGATGTGTGTCTGGACCAGGACCCAGTCAGAGAGCAGAGCTGGTACCTGAGCAGGAAGCAGCGCCAGCGACTCTTGGATGAGCATGGAGTTCAAGGCTGGACTGTTGTTCAGTTCCTGGGAGACTCTGTCCTCATCCCTGCAGGGGCCATGCACCAGGTAGTTGCACAGCACAGCCACTGGGATATTTCCTGTCTTCAAGTCTTTGTTGTAGCGATGCCTCTTGGCTGTGCTCTTAGCCAACAGGCTCTTTATTTCCCTCAACATGGAGATACATTTGTCAGAAAAACTCATCGGTGTCAACCTGCAAAGTTCAGTTTGGTTTCACCAAAGAAAAACCAGTCAAACTCTCTCTACCAACGCCAGGCAGCTCATTCTGATGATGATTCTGGTTTAGAGCCGTTAGTTGGATCGGAGGCTGGAAGTTTTTTACTTTTGGGTAGTTTAACTAACATGGGAGAACCATACAGAACCGCAGTCATCCTGATGCTCTCCTTCTGGCTGTCACCAGCTTGGTCCTACGTGGCTGTGGGACGGTGTCCTTTTCTCCAGGCAGCATTTGTTTCAGAGGCAGTGTGGGTGTGTCGGTCTGTCTGGGACAAACTTTACACCCAATGGCAACCGGTGATGGAGATCCTGCCCCTCATCATCATACTGCTTCCTCCAAAAACTGTTTGGCAGTGACAGAGAAGATTTGGTCAGTCTGTCATGAGTACAACCCACAAACACTCCACTCTCCTTCTGGACCCAAACCATTGAAGAGGAATAAGAGGCTCCAAGAAAACGTATCGCCAAGAGTCTTGGTTACAAACAAGACAAAAAACAACCAAGCACACATTTCACAGAGTTTTTTCTTAACATGTAATTATTTCTGCAGTAGGTAGACTGTGGTCCATTTGTCCTGTGCTGAACTTCATGTCTTCCTGTCCATCAGGTCCAGAATCTTCACAGCTGTGTCCAAGTCATCAATGACTTTGTGTCTCCTGAGCATGTGGGCAGGTCCTTCCACCTGACGCAGGAGCTGCGTGCCAACAAAGAGGAGGTCAACTATGAGGATAAGCTGCAGGTAAGGAAGCTGAGGAACAGGCTAGGATCCCTTTGGTGTTTCACATGAATAATATCCAAGGTTAAATCTATGAATCCACAGGATGATAAACTTTAGGTTTGAAAAGATACATTGATAGGTTAAATCCTTTTAGCACTACTTGAACACAAAAATAGTGTTTTCCAGCGTCCAATCAGATCGGTTTGGAAGACGAAACCAGTGGTTACAGTCATACGAGACACACAGCGCAGAGGTTCCGGCTCAAGATTTTTGCATGTAAAAAAAAAAAATAATAATAATAATTAGAGTTAATTGTGTTACAATTTTGAACTCACTAAAATCCTGGCAATAATTTGAGTATAATCAGAGCAAAATAAACCTGGTCTCTTTGTGTCTTTACTGTCTTTCACCACTGACAGATATTATTAGACCAAAGAAACCTGTAGAGTTTACATTTCTATATTTGCACACTTAGTTTCAATATTACATTAAAATTATTTCATTATTATATAATTTTATCAAGTAATTTGCAAAGTTAGAATAAGGCTAAAATGCTTATGCTTTATGAACAATAACAATATTTGTTGCTAAACTGTTGCTGAGAGAAGAGCAACAGTTCTTCTCAGTTTGACCACTAGAGGTTGCCAAAAACGCTTTTCATATGAAAGGCAGAAGTTGGACAATTCTGGGCTGTAGTAGGAGCAGAAGAGAAATGAAGCTCATTTAGAAGTTTTCCATATATCAACAGAAATCTAGGTTCAATCTTTTGATTACATCTAAAATTGTTGATGTTTGTCCCGATTTCAGGTGAAGAATATTTTGTACCACTGTGTGAAGGAGGTGGTGAGCTCATTGAAGAGGAATAACTCTGACATAGATCTGAAGGAAGAGAATTCATGACACCTAGTTAACCTCAGCCGTGCTATCCAAAACGACCTCCGACCTTCGCCGGTCTTCAGCCTCATCCTCTTCATCATGTGCTGAAGGTGGTCTGATCAAAGCTGCTCACATGACCCCGGAGGCTCTGCAGTGTCAGACCCAATCTAGTGGCCTACTCCAAACCCAGCTGTGTCCATGTTCTGTTGAGCCAAACGGAGAGCCAGGACCAGAGTGCCTGCTGGACCCATGAGACTGAAGCTTTGCTGCCTGGAACCAGAACAGAGATGACTGCAGGATACCAAGGACTGCTGGAGGAACTCTGACCCCTTGGCCTGACCTTGGCTTGCTGCATCAGCGACAGTCTGAGCCCTGAGAGCCTCTGTGGGAACTGCTGAGGACAGGCTCACTTTAATCTGCCTGTGGCTTCTGGGAAGCAAGATTTTGCTGATCTCAGCAGCATCACCAGCAGCATCAGGAGCAAAACACAAAATTTCAAAGGCTCCAGAAAATCAAGGAGTAAAAACAGAAGAAGAACCAGGAGGAGATTAAGGATGCTTAATTCAGCAGCCTCAGCTGCCTCTTTTCTTTCCCTTCTTTTCTCTCCAGTTTGTCTGTGTCTTTTGTTTTCTAGACGTTCTTGTCTGTGTTCTGTGCTCTCTGTTTTCTGTTTTCTTTCTCAAACTGTCATTTCTTCCTCTGCAGAGACGTTCCAGCTCTGAAAATGCAATGTTATGAAGAAGAGAGAATTCATGTAAATGTGAGCTGTATAGTTATTTTCTTTTACTCTGTGGTTTCAGTTGTTATGATCTCTACTGTGATGGAGGACACACACACACACACGCACACACACACAGCTAATGCCTGTGACTTTGGGAAATATTGACACTCTCCAGTCCTCATGCCATAAATCTATTTTCTGAAAATGAACTGCCAAGCTATTGCTCAGACTGTAAAGTTGTATTATGTAAAAAAAAAAAAAAAAAAAAAAAAAGACTTCTACACAACAGTTTATGAAAACAAAACTAATCGCTGTAAAATTTTGACATTTACAAAAAAGATGTAATTTATTTAATAAAAGAATTGTCTTGCTTTTTTGATAAGATTTACTATTGTGAATTTTTGAGGTTTAAAGGTGAAAATAATAAAGAAGTTAACTATAAAGTGTAAATATATACATATATACATTAAGTGAAGTATTTTTTTAAAACATGGCTTGCTTCAATTTTCAATTTTGAAGTGCAACTGTTAGATGCTTTGTACATTAAAGTTCAAAAAAGTTTTACATTTTCCATTAAAATGGATTTATCAAATATGTTGTTTGGCGGTTTTGATTCTGATGAGATGAGATTCTGGAACCAGATGGTTGAATGCAGAGAACAGCAACTGGACCAACGGAAGAAGCTCTGCAGAGGATTATTACTGCAGCAGAGGGAACAAATCATCCCCACTGTCAGAACCACTAAAGATCCTCTGCAGTCGTCTGTAAGTGAAGTGAAGTTTCACAAATTAGAAAAAAGTTTCACGAATCCCAAACATTGTTTGAAATATTCTGCTGTTAGAGCAGAATAATCCAGTCCAGATTTGAAGAGTCTAGGTGTTGTAGTTTTTAAACTAGAGTTCATTAAAGATGCGGAAGGTAGTGAAAAATTAGGTGGAATCATCCTTTAGCCATTTCCCGAATCGGAAGCTAGAATTGTAAACCAATTTCCGTTTGGTGTGACAGGCCGAGTATAAACTTACTGCTGTGTACTGGCTGTGAAATGTTTGCAGCATCTTTGGAAATGCTGACTTTCCAATTAGATTAAAGGTCAGCTTCTCTTTAGTGATTAAAGTGTAACTAAAATCTGAAACTCTCCTGGCTAATTTTGAAAAATTACAGCAAAGTCAGCGGAGAGGGCATGTGAGTCCTTTGGGTGAAAAGACAGAAGCTGTTGTCAAATTATCCGTCTTATTGCTATGTCTATTAATTTTTCAAACTTTTTTTTTAATTCAAAACAACTTATGATAAATCTAGTGACTCCCAGCAGTCAATGACCAGCAGATTATCAGATCACAACATGCTGTGATCCACCACTTATTCAGCTAAGATTTAAGTTTATGATGTCTCACATTGAGTTTTCAGAGCTAAGTTGTTGGCATGAAATAAATAAAGTTTTAATTTAGTTCCTTAATGGGTTCTATTCTCTGCCCCAGTTACACACACAGCTAAGAATGTTCTACAAGAACTTAGCACAAAGGCATCTTTAATGTTCTGTCAATGAATGCAGATGATCAGATCCTTACATTATTTGTGTAGGGATGGAGATAGGGTCAGGGGTCAAGGGTCCGAGTGTGTTGCTCTGTGCAATGTTAACCATCAGATGGTGCTGTTGTTCCATTGCCCTGTTTGTGGTGAACTCTGACCTTTTTCTGATCACTGTTGCAACTGTCAGCCTTCACAGTTTCTATGTGGAAATGATTTGGCAACATGAGACACATTTTAGTGACGTGATTATAGAACTTTGGGAGACGTTAAAAGATCTGGACCATAACAGAACTGGTCAGGAACCAAATGACTAACTGATCTGCAGCGGCTCTGCAGAAATTGATCCGAAGTAATAAATCTATTAAAAATTTATTAGCCAAATGTACTGGATGAAGGAAAGGTTTGCAGATAAAAGTCTGTGTTTCAGGTGAGGATGAGGTTCATGTGTGATTGATTTCCTTTGAGGCAGACTGCTGTGTGTGCTGACTCTGATCACACTGAGGTGGGCTGCTGCTGTGCAGGCAGGAGGCAGACAGTCATGTCCTCCTATACTTTCTATATCAAGCGTAAAGGGGTCAGATAGGCTGACCCCTTCACCTCCTGTGAGGTGAATACTGTAAGAGTCGCTCCATCTCAGGATAACAACCTGTTGAGTGATCTGTCTTCAGCTTGTCCTCCACAAAGACTCAACAAAAACTCACAGACTCGAACAGAAAATGTGAAATAATGAGGCGGATCCTGGATACACACATTAAGCATCTGAACAAATTTGCTGAGTGATCGAGATGAACAGTGAGGAAACTCAGCACTGAGCCTGTGGTTTAGGACTAATGGCCTTCAAGTTGATTAGCTGATTAACACCCTTTTAAGGTTTAAAGTTGTTTTTTGGTATATCACTTCCTCAACGTGTTTCTTGCTGCTGTTTCTCTTTTTGCTGTTAGATCCAGCAAGGTTAAATCTGTAAGGGTTTTACAGTCTTAACACCAGATTTGTGTAATAACTAGTTACATTCACTTAATTACATTTACTCAAGTCATTTTTTTTTGTTTGTTTTGAGAAATTGTACTTTCAGAAGTATTTTTACTTAACTGTACTTTTTACTTTTACTTGAGTAATTCGCATCATCAGGTATTTCTACTCTTGCTTGGTTTTGGTTTAGTAAAATGTCTGGATTCTCTGCCCACTGAATGAAAAACATGTTTTAACCAAACATTCCCCAGACACACACACACGCACACACACACAATTCTGATGTGTTTGTGTGTTGGGTAGGATGAATTTGCTGCAGGACGGCAACAGGCGGAGTGAAACAGCGGCCATTAGACACTAGGTGGGGGTTAAGGCCTGGAGGAGTGGGGTGAGGTAAGACTGGGGTGAAGGTTTAAGTTGAGGGCAGGGGGGAAAGAAAGGAGACGAGGTGTGTGTGTGTGTGTGTGTGTGTGTGTGTGTGTGTGTGTGTGTGTGTGTGTGTGTGTGTGTGTGTGTGTGTGTGTGTGTGGGTGTGTGTGTGTGTGTGTGTGTGTGTGTGTGTGTGTGTGTGTGTGTGTGTAGGGGTGAGGGGGGTGAGGGGGGGGGAACGTGTGTGTGTTGGGTGAAAGAGTTTAAGTGGAGGGCAGACCAGAGGCTGCCTGTGAGTTTCTGTCCTCTGAACGACCTCCTCTGCCTCGACACATGAACAAGAAGTTCCCACCTCAGCCTCTTGCCTTTGTGCTCATGAAAGGGAGCAAAGCTGCCTCAGCTACAGTACAGACTCACTTCTTCAGAAGAATCACAGAACACAGAATCATTTCACTCAAAAACAGCTGTCTGAATATGAGCAAATATCACGTACGTCTCAGTTGCATGGATGCCACACTGATGTCAGAGGTCAGAGGAGAACGAGATGATGAGGAGGCAGGACTGGCTTTAGGAACCACTGGTTCCAGCTGCAGAATACAATGTTCTGGTTAAATTAATGGACAAAGTTTAAAGTTCTGATCGTTTCTCTTCCATCCCAGTAACTGATGTAAGCTGAGATTTGTTTGCTTTTAAGTCCATTTCAGTTGCCAGGACATAAAACCTTAAAGGACGTTGACCACAAAACTTTAGCATGTCCAGACAATCTTCATCTGCGCTTTTTAAAGGAGGCAGCAAATCTTATTGCTGAGCTCATTACACAGATTGTAATGAAGTGTCTGTTTAAATATAGACATTCCCTTTGCTTTGTAAGAATTTGATAGCACACCATGATACCGTCACTGCCCAGGAGTATTGATGTAAGGCAGGATGAAACCTGGCTGTCATGTCACCAGATTGTGATCCGACCATCTGAATGTTGCAGATGAAATCATTTCTCATCAGATCAGGCAAAGTTTGTCCAGTTATTGTCCAGTTTGGATGAGGCTGGGTGGACAGTAGCTTCAGTGTCCTGTTTTTAGCTGACAGAACACGACTAGCTTTGTCATGTATGGGATTGATTGATTGATTGATTGATTGATTGATTTTATCTAAATGGGAATAGATGGAATGTGGAGGAACAGCAGATTTACAAAATATTTTCTTTTCAAGTTTGCTGTCAAAAAGCTACTGAGAGTTTTCAGTTGTTCTCTCATTTCTCACATTGACCCTTCAGAATGTGTTCCTCGATTCTTCATAACAATCATTTCCCAAAATAAAATAAATATATAAAGTAGAACTGCAGTGCTTTGGTCTGGATTCCTTGTCATTATAGCTCCACAGATTCCCTGTTTACCTGGTTGTGAGGTGTTTTAGAGCAACTGTTTTGCTGCGTTTATTTTATGAAATGTGAATGAGACATTTCACGCTCCACTCCCTCCAGGGCAGGCACTGATCCTCTCCACCCTGTTTGGCCATTTTTGTAGTTTGATACAAAAATACAATACAATTATCTGCAAATGTCAGAGAAACGTTTTATTCCCAAGTTTATTAAAGATGTCAACAATGGACGACTTGTTGGAGCCAGAGTCTGACCCAGGGCAGGAAATGAAGATAAGCCTGCAGAACCGCACATTCAGCAGAACCGCACATTCAGCAGAACCGCACATTCAGCAGAACCGCACATTCAGATGAATGTCACCATGGTGATATTACTGCATTCACATCCTCTGCATCCATTCCAGTAAACAAGGCCTTGACAGGTAAGGAGTTGGCAAAAGTCAAGAACGCCACTGAATCAGTGATCCACATTTATTTATTTAATCTTTTTTTTTCTTCCTTTAAAGGTACCATTGATGCTTTGATCCTCTGGTTCAGTGGGAGTTGCCCATGTCAGAAACTGTCACTGCACTGATTGCATATGGATCATGTGTTCCTCCAAGACAAAACCGACAAAAACAAAGCTGAGTAATTATATTCTAAACATGCAATACCTTTATGTTGTGGAGGCAGCAGCTAAAAGCAAGCAGACAGTGCTAACAAAGCTACTATCAGACCAACAGCCAGAACTCGCAGAATTCATGTCTGAAATAAAGTTTGTTGTCATTCTAGCATTATTTGAAGCTGAATGCTTTTCTGTAGAGAGCAGGAAGTGATGCAAAGGTTGCTGAAGCACTTTGTCTTCAAGTGCTTGATGCAGGAACATTTCCAAGAATAATACAGTTTAACCAGGAACCAGGCGGCGATATGGAAACTGGGTGTTAATACACCCTAGAACTGAACATTTGGACTCGTCTACTTGAACTTGGACAACAAAATCGATGCGACAAAAAAACCCAAGATGGATTCATAAAAATGGTCAGCTGGAAGTCTATAACCTTGTTCAGCAGTTCCACAGCAAATGCAATGATGTCTGTTACATCACAGAACACAAAAATGTGTTACAAATCTGTTATAAATTGTTACATTATTTTAAGAATTTGTAAGAAATTTTAAAATGAAGATATTTTTTTGTAATTCTTACAATTCCTTAAAATAGTAACTTTTGTATTTGTCCCCTTTGAATTCAGTTCTAAACTTTTCACTTCCTCTAAGCAGAGCAGCCTTTTAGCTCCACCACAGAGAGGAAGTCACCTCTGTGTGTCTGACCCTCGTCTTTCACACATTTTTCTCTGCAGAACAGATTTCACCACAGATTCTAGATTGAGTTTATGTCTGGTGTTTGATTTTGACTGGGCCATTCTAACATAAATGTATGTTTTGTTTCAAAGGATCCCGTTGCGGCCCGGCTCCATCCATCTTCCCATCAACTCTGACCATCCTCCCTGTTCCTGCTGAAGAGAAGCACCCCACAGCATCATGCTGCCACCACCATATTTGTCAGTGGGGATAGTGTGTTCAGACTGATGTGGAGTATTAGTTCTCAATGTCTTATGGTTCTCTTTTAACAACAACTTTCTTCTTAGCACTCTTCCATGAAACCACATTAGTGAAGATGACTAACAGTTTTTCTCCCCCCTGAGCTGTGGAGCTTTTTGTGAAAATGTTTTGAATCATCTTTAATTCTCCTTCACAGACACTTTGTTTTGATCTGTCACGTTAAATTCAGATCTGCAAGATGTGATCAAATATGGAAAAGTGTTATGAATACTTTGATAAGCCACTGGATTGATGAAAGGTGGAACCTCTGAGTTCAGATAAGGTAAGCATTTGATTTTCATTTTTCATAAATCTATTTCTTTTCAAACAAATGTGTGACACAAAAACCAAATAGATTTGCAGACCAAAATAAACAAGCAAAAAAGTTGAAAACATCTGAGTCTTCAATCCATGACTTCTTAGAAGATCTAAAACCTGAACATCACAGCACCTCCCTGCTCTTCCTCCACTTCCTCCTCTCCTCCTCTTCCTCATCTTCCTCATCTTCCTCTTCTTCCTCCTCTTCCTCCTCTCCCTCCTCTTCCTCCTCTTCCTCCTCTCCCTCATCTTCCTCCTCTCCCTCCTCTCCCTCATCTTCCTCCTCTTCCTCCTCTCCCTCATCTTCCTCCTCTTCCTCCTCTTCCTCCTCTCCCTTCTCTTCCTCCTCTCCCCCGACCCATAAAAGTTTCTCACACGTGTGAGAAGCGTAAAATGACTTCCTGGGCTGGAAAAGTGCTCTCTGTGGGAGGTGTGACTGAAACGTGAGTCGTTGGCAGACCGTCGTCCCACTGCAGGACAGGACTACTGCTGACAGCTCCAGCTGGAAAATGCATCAGGTTTCAGCAGACAGGGGACTGAGAGGATGACTCTGGTTTGATGAATGTAGGATATTTTCAGTTATTAGTTAAGAAAGTGCTCCATGTGAAACAACGTTTAGTTAATTTTGACAGAAGTGTTTCTAAAAGCTGACTTTCCCTCGTTGTGCAGCAGAGCTGACGTCCACTCTGATCTCTGCCCTGCAGTCAACCTCTGTCCTGATAACCTGTATTTATTAGCCATCACAGGCCAAGAGTTCAGCTGATCTGTGACACTTCTGATCTATTGGCAGATTTATCATGTTGTATTTCTAAATAACACTCACTGTCTGATCCTGGATCACATGACAAAAACAAGGGAAAGCAGGGAACTGAGATTTGGGTCAGAATTCGTAAAAGGGGGGCGCTGCTGAGCAAACTGTGGCGTAGGACACTTGAGGTTTCATTCTGCAGAGAAGGCTCTTTTCTAAATCACATAGATTCCAAAAATGGACTTGGAAGAAACATGGAACATGGGACAAATGATTAAAACTAAGAAGTGGCAAAGCATCTGGACCCGGCGGGTTCCCCATTGACTTTGTTTCTAACTTTTGGTCACAAAAGTTTATTTAGAACTTCAGCAAAATTTGTTTTTGTGACAGGCCTACTCACATTCACCAAAAACATCTTGATGATCTTTATCACTTTTGGGAAAATATTCTGTAGACTGAAGAGAAAAAGAGGAACTTTATGGGATGTAAAACTAACACACCATGTCAGAACTAAACCATCAGAATCAGCTACATTCACCAAGTCTGATGCACAAACAAGAAATGTGACTTTGACTCTGGTTTGCTCTCAATAACAAACATTTAAAATATAAACAAAAAGAGAAAATGAAACAAACATTTTCTTTCTTGCAAATATGAATAAAACAGTATTTTTACAAAAGAGGAAGACAGGCTGTGTGTGCATGGCATTGAGGAAATATACACACAGTGTGTGTGTGAGGATCATCTCTCTGAGGCGTGATCTACAGCAGACATGATGGCACTGTGTGACGGCAGGCAGGGTGTGTGTGTGTGTGTGTGTGTGTGTGTGTGTGTGTGTGTGTGTGTGTGTGTGTGTGTGTGTGTGTGTGTGTGTGTGTGTGTGTGTGTGTGTGTGTGTGTGTGTTTGGGGGGACGTCCACCATCATCTCCACTGTCCAGCTCCAGCTGGTTCTGGCTCAGCAGTGGACCAGCTGAGTCTGTCTGCATGCAGACTCTTCTGTCACCAGGATCATCTGTGAACTTCAAATGTTTCACTCACAGTTCACAGGGCAGCAGACAGAACGCACCTCTAGGGGGCGCCAGTGCTGATGACTCTTGTATATTCCTAGGTGGTTCAGGTGGAGCAGAAGGGGTGGAGGTGTATCAGTATTCTGCTTTCTATGTTCATTTTGAAAATATTTTTGGCTTGAAAACGAAGCTGCTGCAGTGGGAAAATGACAACAGCCTTCTGTATTTTGTCACATTACAACCACAAACAGAAATATGTTACATTGGAATTTAATATGAAAGACCAACATAATGTGGGATGCAATTATGAAGTAGAATTTTTTTTTTTTTTTGCAGGATTCAAAACATTTTTTGTAAAGAAAAACTTGAAAAGTTCAGAATGCAAAAGTATTCATCCTCCTTGTAGAACCTCCTACCACCAGCTGCTAGTCTGTAGGGTTTGTCTCTCTCTTCTCCTGTTGGTCTTTGTCAAACTCGACTCAGTCAGATTAGATAGAGAGCTTTAGTCAATAGCAGTTTTCAGCTCTCGCAACACATTCTTGATTGGGTTCATGGTCTGGACTATAACTGGGTCATTTCAATACATTTTCAATACATATATATGGTGGAGCATGATGCTGCCACCACCATATTTGTCAGTGGGGATAGTGTGTTCAGAGCAGTGTTAGTTCTCCATGTTTTGCATTTTGACTAGAAAGTTTCATTTTGTTCTGGTCTGACCAAAGCACCTTCTTCCACGTTTGCTGTTTCCAACATGGCTTCTGGAAAACTGAAAACAGATTCACACTACAGTCATTCATCATACACACATTCACACACTGATGGTGGTAAGCTACATAGCAGCCACAGCTGCACCAGGATACACTAACAGACCCAGGTCATTTAACCGGCCCCTCCGGCCCTTTCGGCCCCTCCGGACCCTCCGGACCCTCCGGACCCTCCGGACCCTCTGACCACAACCAGCAGGCTGAGTCTCCTGGGAAAGACACTTCACCAAGTGTTGCCCAGGGACACAATCATTAAATGTAAAATTCAAGGAAACAGTTGTATCATGTATTTATCATTACTGGCCAGCATAATGTGACTGGTGTGACATTACAGTAATGTAGGTAATCAGTAAATCAATCTGTATTGATTGATTACATTCCCTGTAATGTGACATCACAGGTAATGTCACTGCAGTAAGTTGTGGTTGTGGTGTGTACAAGTTGCACAAGATGCTGGTGCTGTTATGGGAGAATCTGATGCATCAAGGAACCAGTTACCCTTTTTTATGTTGCCAAGTAATCAGAAGCCAAGTCACCACTGCTGTCACCGAGTGCAACTTTTGTGCATTGAGTTCACAAAGCACTTTGCTGACTTTGAAACTGAAATCCTCTAGAAGTGACGTCACACTGAAGGCTCAGATCCAGCCACAGAATCAGAACTTCAAGATGACAAGATGACAGGCAAATCAAATCATTTCAGTTTGTCAAATTACAAATTACATAAAAGTGAAAAGAGGTTGAATATTTGTTTATGAATGCAGAGAAAGGTAACAGTTTGTTGATGAGTAGTTTTATTAATCCGTTCTGTCACAGCTTGAGGACGTTCATGATCTTGATGTTTGACACTTTAAATGTCCAAATATTTATAGACCCCCTACTTAATATAGACTCAACTTAAAACATGTAAGATGCCAGTATGATGTGAACATTGAGTTGGATTGTTGAATGTGGTTTAGGCCTAAAGGAGGCTGGCGGGGAACAGATGTGGTAAAGAACTTACTGGGTTTTACTTCAATGAAACTTTATACACATTTTCCTCTTTTATGAGCCCAGCACTCATTAAATCTTTAAAAGACAATAAAATGACATAAAAGGTACAAATTGTACTTGTTCTGTCGTGCTGATAATGACTCCTCTTTGACATTTACATCCAAGTGCCACTTTCTGCCTTATAAACTCTGACGAGCCTCATCAGTGAGGACAACAACCTGGGAAACACAAGCCCTGCCTCCTGTCCCTGCAGTAAAGTTTAACATTTACCAGAATCCACTAAAAACATGCAATGTGCACAGCACACTCACTGGTCTCTGATTACCTCACTAGTAAATACAGAGAGGTCAAAAGATCTAACAGGTGCATGAGACAATAGAGAGCATTACTCCTTTGATCAGGAGGAAACAAGGACTTTCTCTGAGAGCAGAATCCAGAATGGCAGGTTGTTCTACCTGAGAGAAGGAAACATCACACTGTGTGAAGTTGTAAACATGTCTCCACATTTTCATGTACCTGCAACGAAGATTCAGGAGTTTTCTTCTTACTCTGAAGCAGAAATGTTAGACCTCAGCACTTCTCTTCTTCTGCTGTGTATTTCCGTTCCTCTGTTCCAGCTCTGCTTACAGCAGCAGGCTCATCACTAACAGAGCAGAAACACCTGGACCTCTTTCTGATTGTTCTCAGGATCAGATTGATCATGTCTTACTACCTGACGCTTCTGCTTTCTGTGCCTGTTTTTCCTTGCAGGGTCACACTGTGTCTGTCTGCAGTGGCCCTGCAGTGAGAGGTGGAGTACCAACTGGACGGGTCAGCAGTCCATCGCTAGGCAACACAGAGACAGAGGATTCTGGACAACACACAGGACAAGGAAGTCTTCACACACAAACACACACACCTACACACAAGCACACTCACAAACACGAGTACAGACATACAATTTAGAGAAATCAATTGACCTAAAGCTAATTTGTTTGAAATACTGAGACTGAATCCATGCATACATGGAGTGCAACACCATCCTCAAATATCCCAGACCAGGATTTGAACCGAAGACTCTTCTTGCCTCAAGGCAACAATTTATTGTTTTGTTTCTGAACAGCAAATTGTTCAACAGAACAGTTGCTGAACAACTGTTTCATCCAGTGATATAAAACTTTGGAACTTTTCAGGGGTCTCCAGTTTCTACCAGCGTCTCTCTGGACCTGAGCTGGACTGGACACACTGACCGTCTGACAGCAGCAGCTTCTGCAGCAGCTTCCTGCAGCAGCTTTCTGCAGCAGCTCCCTGCAGCAGCTTCTGCAGCAGCTCCCTGCAGCAGCTTTCTGCAGCAGCTTCTGCAGCAGCTCCCTGCAGCAGCTTCCTGCAGCAGCTTCTGCAGCAGCTTCCTGCAGCAGCTTCAGCTGCGCTGACTTGTTCCCAGCTGGAAACAAACATTTGCTAAGTGGGGTCTTCAATATTCTAATATGCATGTATTTATAGATTTGTTTGAAAATACATTTAATTTTATGCATGTATATGCAACAGAAAGAGGGCCGCACACACTCATTGTTGCAAATGCTGCTCTTGTTTTTTGGTTTTTTTTTTTTTTTTGTCCCCTCGTCCTAAAGAATTGTTTTGTTGCAGAATGTAGTATGAACTGTGATAACATTACAAGTGGAACCTGGAGTCAGATTGTGTGGCCCCTCAAACCCAGAAAAAGAAATTGATTCTGATGATTCTGAGATTGGTGGCACAACTCAGCAGCCTCCGTACCATAAAGTCTCTTCTATGAATCAGTTTGTTGCCTCTGGCTGATACAACAAACACTTTATGAATTTAAAATCTGCATTGGATTCACACTGTAAAGCATTATTGTAGAGAACCCCAAAGGGTTGAGTGCTTGGGCCAATTTACTTCCTTATATACTAATATGTGTTAAAGAAATTTGAATATTGAATAAAAGTGTAAATGATCCTGATTAGCCAGTGAACTCCCCTGACCATCAACACTGTAGAATCTCTACATCAAGAAGATGAAAGATGCCTGACCCAACCGCTGCCGTCATAGCAACCCACACAGGACGCCTGGCTCTATGCCACAGTCTGAATGTGAGACTCAAATGTTATCACACTGAAGGTTTCTTTACCTGTAAGACAAAATGATTAACTGTAAAAAAGAAAAATGAAGTTTGAAATATTTTTATCTGCATAATAAATCTTTATGACATTTCACTTAAGATGACTGGCAAGAAAGATTGCACTTTTATTCTATATTCTTATTTGCTGAAGTGTACTAAACGTCTAAGTTGCCACATTTTAAATGTCCATTATCAATATTTGGCCAGAATTAAATCTGATGGCTTTTGTCTTTCCTTAATCAGGATTTCTGCTTTCAACCCTCCAACATTCAGTCAGCAAGTTTTAATCGTGGCTCTGCTCACCAGGATGAATTCTCATCAGTTCACAAAAAACAATTAAACAGATTCACAAAGAGTCATAGTTATCTAAAAATAAAAGACTGGACTGGCAAATTAAGTGTGGAAAGATTTATCATCAAGGCCCTCTTAAAAATGACAAGAAAATAGCTCCATGTGGACGGACCTGAACTAGCACACACTTTGTCAAACTGTTTATTTCAATAAAAATCTTATTCAAAAGCAGACAAGTTGCATAAATACCTTGAGCCAAGATAAAAAATGTACATCAACATGCTAAATTATGACTGTAAAAACCACTGATACGATTAAGTGTTTATGTAACCCTATAGTGCTTTTTGTTTTGTTCTGAAATTAGGTAAATATACACCTATAGATATATTTACAGTCATAAAAATACATGAATATACAATATATACACAATTTGTTCAAGACGACAGTAGACAGGAAACCATGTCCAGAACTACTAATGTCCAGAAGCTCCTCTAATGAGTTTTCATGTAGCTGCTGAATTTGGTTGGCAAGTTGTCCACAGGATAGACAGTGGGTCCAGTTTTCATGGTAGGCAGTCCGTTTAAGAGGGTCCAGTCACACTTTGTGACCACTTCTACCAAGAAGATCTTCAGTAGAACCTTGGCGAATTCCTTTCCCACACACATCCGAGAGCCTCCTCCAAACGGTACGTACTGGAACCTGGAGCAGTCTGAGGAGGGTCCGGTCAGGAATCGCTCGGGATGAAAGTCGTCTTTGTTGGGGAAAATCTCAGCGACATCATGAGTGTCGCAGATGCTGTAGATAACGTTCCAGCCTTTAGGAATCTGGTAGCCCTGAAAAGTTATGGGACATTATCAAAATTAGGTTTTGATTGAACACTTACTCATAGCTTTAACCGCTGCTAAAAAGAGAACGCTTCTGAATTAGAAAACGAGAAGCACCATCAGTCTGACATATTGGAAATATGTACTCACTGAATACATTTCAATGGAAAATCATTTTTGTGTAGTCAATTTTATATTCTCCTTACTTATAAATAATAATTTGTTTGGGTTTTTTCCCGCTTTTAGTTTTCTTTCCCTCTTTCTGCATTATTCTTCCTGTCCCATATAGATCCTGTATAATATATAACAATCTCCACTTAGGAGAAATAACTAAATAACTATTAATTGATTCATCATATGTTTATATTTGATTCATTACTATTGATTATTACCTGATTGTTGTTTATTAATTACTCCACACACTGATAGTCATTCAGATCACATTCACTGCTTACATACTCACACACACATGTTGTTAATATTTATAACACACAATACTTTTGTTTATTTTTTCCCCACTAATGTAATGAACCTTAATGTATCTTTTACTGTGATGTAAAAAAAAATCTAATTATCTTAATTCCTGAAATCTGGAACTTTCAGGTCGAACACAGGAGAATCAAATGATCATTGAGTCACTTACATTCAGTTCAAATGTTTTGAGAGCCACTCTGAAGCCTCCAGGGACTGGCGGGTTCATCCTTAGTGCTTCTTTGATCACACAACTTGTGTATTTGAGCTGTTCCAAAGATTCAATGTTCAGACTCTGGAGGTCCATCCCGTTGTCCCCCTGGACAGACAGACATGAGGGACCAGGCAGTGAGCAGCTACTCTTTTAGAACAAACCTCTTCATAGATTCAGTAACTTATGACTATACAGCTTGTATTTTTTAGTCACCAGCATCACAGAGTTTCTGTTAAGATTTAGTTTCATACTAGCGAGCTTTACTTAGGTTATTCTTAGTTTCCCTTCAGCAAATTCAGTTTGTCCTCCTTTCAAGCAGTATGAGTAACTCTGTACTCTCATTGGGATTTTTTCTTTTTCAAACTTTTATTCCTGCCTTTCTGGGGGAAAATATTGTCTTTCTTTGGACAGCTGTTCCTTCTCATTTTGGATGCTGTATAGTTGGACTGATTTTTGGCTAAACAATTTGTTCTGATACAGACGATTACATGAGATCTTTCCTGACAGCAGCCATCACCATCTACAATAAGAAATTTCAATTAAAGAGTTAGGACAACATTTAGTTCTCTTTGTGATCAATAAAAGTATTTTTAAATTTTTAATGAACATTTTTTACCCAAAGGTACCTAGAATGCATTTCAATGTGCATAATAACTATCAACCAGTTTTAGGGCTGAGCTGACGATGGATTTTCAAAAGTCATAAACAAGTAAATAACTTCAGTGACCTGCTGGCTTCCATCTGCAAAAATCACTTAACATTGACTTCTAATTTCATTTGCTGGAATAACTGAATCACTTTAAAGCAGGATGGAAACAAAAGTGATGTGCAAAGCTCAATAGATCAACACTGATTCCTTCTGCTCAGGTTTCCAGTTAACCATACATGCATTAGCATGTATTAGTGAATCCTGCTAAAGCCTTTACAAGGATTCCAGCACATGTACACTGACCACCGTTAGTTAAGAAGTGGGCTTGCTAGCAAGAAGACAGTCGTAGCACGAGGGAAATTTATCGGCTTTAAAATAAAATAAAAAAGAAGTGAGAAATGACACATGAAGTTGTTTTGCAAATAAAAAAAAACCCTCAGCCAACTGGATTCCACACCTCAGCAGGTACCACTGATGAACCATTATGTTTTTGAAATAATTTAAGGATTATGCAAACGTAAATTAAATTTCATTAGATGACAACTGCCTCAGCCAATCAAAAAGCCACTTTAACTGACATTAAAGAAAGAGCAGCATATTTACCTGGTCCCACAGCTCCTGCCTCAGTTTGTTCACAGCTTCTGGGTTCAGGCCCAGAAACATGATGAGGGACGTGGCTGTGCTGGCCGTGGTTTCATGGCCGCCAAACAAAAGCTCCGTAGCAGATTCCTTGATGGCCTGGACAAAGAAAGCAGACATGTTGAATTATTCAGATTCCAGGGAGGGAAAACTACAACTCTGACAACATCTTTCCAGAGATTTGTCTTTCCTGAACAATGCTTTGAATAGTCATCTTCATTACCTGCATACTGAAGGGCTCTCCATTCTTCTTGCTGCTGTCTATGAGCTGCTGCAGGGCATCTGTGTGTTTTGACCCTTTGTCTGACTCCTCCATCTTCATTTTGATGTTCTCTTCAATCTTTGAGTGGATGAAATTTCTGGCCCTCAAGCCCTACAGGACAGAAGAGGAGAGGACGGGATGAGGGGACAAAGACTGAAGTGAGGACGGACTTCTGCAACGACAGGCTGATTAAATGTCCCAGCTCCTCCTGGGTGGGATGTTAAATAAAATGCATTGTTCTGAGGTTCATGCTGACATCAACTCACTGATATGAAAGTGTTTCATAGTAAGTCAGTTCACATCTTCACCGTGTTGATCCGACGCTCTTACCCTGTACAACCCACTGAATGGGACTTCAATGGGCAGGGAGAAAAGATTTCTGATCATTTCCTCAAATGCTTCCACCAGCTGCTGCTCATCGGTCCGGATCCGCTCCGGGTCAAAACCCAGCAGAATCCTCATGGCTATGCGGAACATCAGCCGCTTCATTTCAGGGTAGACCAGCACACAGGGGTCTTGCACCAACCAGCTTTTGACTGCAGTCTGCACTTCCTCCTGGATGACGGGGATGTAGAGCTCCAGCGCCTCTCTGGAGAAAGCATTCAGGATGGCCTGACGCAGGAACCAAGAGAACAAAACTCAACTTCTATATAGGAGTCAGTCTAAACACACTGAGGTCAATGCAAAGGCTGCATTATTTCAGCAGAAAGATCAGATTTCTTTACATGGGCTTATAGGAAAACCAATTTCTAGAATTAATATTCTTGTTTACTATTAAATACAGTTACTGCTGATATTGTGTAATAGGTATGGAACTTTGTGTGAACTTGTCTTTAATGTTTGTGAATGCTAATGACAGGAAACAGACAGAAACAGAAACTCACTTTCTTCTTGATCTTGTGTTGGGAACCATGCATGTTGGAAAGCGTGTCCACGCCCAGGATGGTGCGGACGGAGGAGGGCCACTGCACAGACACCAGCCTGTGCTCCCCCAGCAGGATGTGCCTGATGTTCTCCGCTCCGCTCACACGCACCGTGGGGTTCCCGAAGAGGTGGGTGCGGTAGATGCAACCGTACTTCTCTCGCTTCATCCTCAAAAACTTTCTCCTCTGCGACCACAGGAGCACAGAAAGCCTCAGTGAGAAAACTGGAGAAATAAAACCTCATTGTCTGAAGTTTTGTGGTGGATTTGTTCATCAAAAACATGGTTATTGGTTTTCTTCTTAAAATACTTCATATTTATTTACATTTATTTTGGTCTAAAACTCATGAAGATTTTTCAATCAAAAATATTTTGATTTCTTTATTCTTTTTACTTTATTATTTATTTTACAATTTGTATGGTTCTAGATATTTTTAAAGTACTGAGCACCAGATCATTTTGAATTATGCTACATTTATATTGTTTGGTAAGAAGTTGACTCAAAAAGAAAAATGCTCCAATTTTTCATATTTCTAAACAACAGTCACCGTCATAAAAATATAAACAAGTTTAATGTTAAAATCAACACATTCCCAAAACAAAATAGTTTTGATCATATAGTATAATCTAATAAATCACACCATGCAGGGCAGAAAGGATGAAGCATAAAGTTTGCTAGTGAAGTCAAAGGATTAATACGTTTTCATTTACACAAAGCAGCTTGAAGTGCTGATCATCGGCCCTGTAAAAGGAAAACATTTCATACATGTTTTACTTTTAGACTTTTAGATTAGTCAAACTACCTTCTGCACTCACACATTATTCTTAAGTTTTGGAAGTGAACAAATGATTCAAAATAATAATAAAACTTAACATCTCAAACAGCTTCTGATTTTTGTTGTTTTTAAAACCCTCTGATTAAAACAGAAGCTATTGAGAGGAAAGTCCACAACATTAACCCAGCTGGTTTGGAAAGTATTGAGGAAAAAAAAAGAGGAAAGCCCGGATTTTGCTCAGATTTCATCTCCCTCTCTCTGAGGTCCAGCAGGTGC
Organism: Poeciliopsis prolifica; assembly: GCF_027474105.1. NCBI lineage: Eukaryota > Metazoa > Chordata > Actinopteri > Cyprinodontiformes > Poeciliidae > Poeciliopsis > Poeciliopsis prolifica. The sequence continues at coordinate 671,454 of NW_026562449.1, forward strand.
TTCCTGGGCCTCAGGCCGGCAGAACCGAACCCACCTGCAGGACGAGCTGCAGCGTCTCTCCGATGAACGGTAAGCCCATGGATCCGGGCGGCAGCGGGCTCGGGCAGCTCGGGTCTCCGCCGCGGATCATGTAAAGCTCCCACAGCTTGACGGCCACCAGGAAGAGCAGGACGGGCAGCACCAGGGTGCACAGGAAGGAGGCCAGCAGCGTGCTCAGAGCCATGTCTGTTCGGGTCGGTTCGGTTTGGTTCAGTCTGTCCACCAGGTGAAGCGGCATCAGCATGTGCGGCTGGCCGCTCCTCCTGCAGCCTTTATAGGCCTCGCCTCACCTTCTCCTCCCTCACATGAATTAGTTCACTCAAAGTTCATCTGAACCGCGGCTGCGGCCCCGCCGGGCCCCGCCCACTGTCTGCATTGGCTGACCGTTTGTTCCAAGGGCCACATCTTTAATCCTGATGCTCGCAGGACATTCCGCGGTGGATTTCACTGAGAAATATTCACGGTGACAATGGAAGCGCGTCTCTTTTGTTACCTTCCTACCAGCTGAAGAGCCGCTTGCAGGACCAGCCTCATGCCTGCAGGCTGAACTGCATTCAGGAGCAGAAAGGTGTTAAGAGGCACATTCACAAGCTTTTACCAAATGAAAATGAGGCTCTAATCCTGCTCAACAGGGTCTCTGTGACTCACACTGCATTTGTAAATAATTAGTCTTTGTGGAGATTTTTTTGGAAGCTTATTTCAGAGCTACCTTTGTATCTCACTGAGACATTGACCCACAGATTAGCAAGCAAGTTCTCATGAATGAACGGGGAAATGATAGTGTGTCAGTGTGTCCTCTACTTGACTCTGTACCTCTATCAAACTGAATGTCACTGAAATGTGGAGGGAGACTTTAAACTGCTCTCTTTCTCTTTTGCTTCTCTTTCTCTCTCTTTGTGTGTGTGTGTGTGTGTGTGTGTGTGTGCGTGTGTGTGTGTGTTATAAAAATGGTATCTCTGTGAGTTCAAACTTGGGTCAACACCAACAGGCGGAGGGGATGCCCACATCCACACAAGTAATGTTGAGCCTAGAATCCTCTAAAGCCTACAAATAGTCACTAATAGTAACTAATAGTCATCATTACTTTAAAAAAGATTGTTTTTGCTTTTTTTGTTGTTGCTAAACTTCTACATCTTAGATCATCAAACATTTTTTGTTGTACTGCAAAGATAACCTGAGTGAACTGAAATGTATCTTTTGTATTAGCACATACAAGCTATCCGAACCAACCTGGTTCTCATGTCAAAGACTAAGACAGTGACATGTATCAGTCTGGAAAAGCTTCGTTTGGAACAGCAGAAAACCACAGAGAGAAACGGTGCTGACAAACAGGGATCAGTGGAGAACCTGATCCACTGATCCACCTCATGACTCCAGGAGCTCATCAGACTCATCCAAACACTCACAAATCACCTCAAACAACATTAACACCAAGACCCCACTTCATGATTTAACAATTAGAAAGAGAGACTAAATAACCTCCATGGAGGAGTTCCAGAACCGGCGCTGACTATTAGAGCATTTACCAAAACACCTTCTGATCCCCAAGACTTCAGGAGACATTCTGTTTCCTGATGTATTTGGTTTGACACTAACAGCATTTTTGAAAAACAGAATAATGCCTAAAGTGAAGCAGGGCAGTGGCAGTGTGATGGTCTTATGACTTTCCTAATTGAAGGAATCAAAATTTGACTCTCTATGAGAAACCCCTGAAGAAATAAGTTCATCCATCAGTCTGTGATCTTAAACTCAACCCAGAGCAGAACATGAGACAGAAAATCTGACAAAAATCAAGATCTTCTGCCTCTCCTTGTGGTTCTACTGCCACCTGTAGGAATAGAAGCAACCAATCAGAGTCCAGAGTAAGAGCTTAGCTTACAACATAATGAAAACAATAACATTGAAGATTAGAATGTCTTGTGATGGAGTAACTTCTCATGTTTGTGATGCTCTTTGAATCACACAGATCAGAAGTTCTGCTGGTTCTGGAGGGGAAACGTTTCCTGCTGCTGCTGCAGGAGGAATTTAGTATTTTTAATATACTAAAAACACAACAAAAAACTTTGAGACTTAATTTAAAAGACTGCAGTGTAGTCAATCAATTCCAGCAATAGAAAGGTTTAAAACTTTTGCAGAAAAGAGAAGAATCTAAACAGCAGCAGGAGAGAAGCTGTTTGGGCACCAGAGATGAAACATTTTAGAGGATCAGTTGTGTTCAATTGTTTGCTGAGAACTCAGATGATTAGCATCTAATCATTTGACCAGAATAAAAAAAAAACATCTACGTACTTTATGTCTGTCCTGTATACTTCTTAGAAGTCTAAAACATGAAGGATGTGAAGGCTGAAGAGAGGAACACTTTCATAAACTTGATTTGTTTAACTTTTCATAGACTGAGCAAAACTTCTCATTCATTTTTTAAAATGTCAAGTAAACAAGTAAGAGGTCAACGGGCGAGAGGCGGGGTCACCCTGGACAGGTCACCAGGGCAACGCAGAGACAGACAAAAAAAAAATTATAAGATGATTTTATGAAGTCAGCTCTGTCTCTCTGTAAAAATGTGATGACCATTTGTGATGACAGCAACCAGGCAATAGAAAGAACTGACCACTCAGTCACATTGGAAACTTTTCCAACAAGAAGAGTCTGTTTAAGGTCATTCCACAATATTTAAGATGGATTTATGTCAATACTTTGACTAGACCACTCCAAAACTCTTAATGTTTAACTATTCAGAGGTGATCTGGCCAGGCTGCTTTTCGAAACTGTTGAAAAGGAGAAACAACTACTGTATAATTTCCATGCAGAACATTAGTTTGTAATCTGTTAAGTATTTCCCTCTAAAGAACTCAAACATGTGCAAAACTAAGGATCTTGTTTAAATATAAAAGGAAACCATCCTTTTAAAAATGCTCAATACCAAAATATAGGTCACATCAAACCTCTAAAAAGTAAATACTTATTCCACTTAATGATCAGGAACTTTGTTCATTTTTATTTCTTCCATCTGTCATCATCATGTTCCCTCAGAACCCCCACTCTATTTTGAATGACCTATAGATGCATTTTAAGTGAATTAAGCAATGAATTAAATGCACTGTTAACTCCAGGGATCCAAATCCAATTTTATGACAACTTTTTGCCCTGGACATTTAGAAAAAGTTACCTCATCTACTGGACACTGTGAAAAATGGTGCTGCTCTTCACCAGCTGCTGCTCTTAATACTTGATGATAAGTTTGCATAGACATTGTTATCAATGTGTTTGCTATCTCTGAACACACCTAACCTTATGGCCAAAACATACAGAAAAATAAAACACACACACCCACGCACACACACCGAAGCACACCGCTCAGTCAGCACAAGTGTCAAACGGCCGCTGTCCATTTGTGCATGTTTATATCACTCCACCCCCAGCTCGCACGTTGGCTGACCCACTGGTGACCCTGACATCTCGATGAACTCTTGTGTGCAACCAAGTTCAGTGTTCACCAAACAGGGAGAGAGAACTGGGCAGCTGGTGGCGGCCATGTTCCACCTTGCCATTCAATGTGGAAGAGAGACAGAGACAGAGAGAGAAAGACGACCTGATAGATTCACCATGTTCAAATGTTGATTCAAGCACTCAGCCCAACATAATCAGTTTTATGCATTAAAAATTAATCCATGTAATCCAGGCACAATGTTGGACACAAAAATATTTTACATGCAAACTGTCACCTTGTCTTGATAATTTGCCACGTGACAGAAAATCTGTGAAAAAATCCATCTCCTACTGTTCCTCCCTGAGCTGCTGGTACCGTCTAGAGAATGCACCGCTCTGACCAGAAACAACCAATCAGAGTCAGGAGGCAGGTCTTATCGCTGTTGATCAATCTCATGTATTTGCTGCTAAATGTGCTGCTAGGAGGAAAAACACTTACAATTACAGGAAAACCATTTATCTGCCCTCATTGGTAGCTATGCTAACTAGCCTGAGCATTCATGACAGGCTGTGCTAGCTGAGGCGTAGAGAAGAAGAGGGGGGGAGCAGCTCCAGATGGAGAAGTGATTGACAACTAAGACCCTCATCCTGGCTCTGATTGGTTGTTTCTAGTTAGCACTGGGAGAAGCAGGTTCAGACAGAGAAGCACTCTGTCTGAACCTGGTGACAGTTTAGTATATGAAGAAAGCTTTTTTTTTTTTATAGACGTTACATATTGCAGCTTTATTGCAATAGTGAATTAATCACAAATGAATGTCATGAATTATTTCAGCCCCAGCGGTGACAGTGCTTCATCTGACTGGGGGTCAGTTTGAAGATTAAGACGTTTAATATGTTTATCATAACATCTCAGTGATCAGAGGAAAAGCTCAAATGTCCACAGATGGTCATCATTGTGTGTCAGTCTTGGTCCAGACCAGCAGCTTGAGCTTCCTGTGCGACTGCAGTGCGGCAGGAGGAGGCGGGTCGTTGGAGGTGTTTGCTGCCTGTGTTTTACTATAGAGATCAAACACTTTAACAAGGCAATAAACGGCTTTAACATCTACTGCAACAATGCAGCAGGCAGACCCTCGTCCCACCACTGACCCAGACCATTCAGACACAGCGCTTGGTGATGGTCACACCTTTAGTCCGTCTTGTCTTTCACTGTGTAGAATCACAGTGAGTGTGTTCTGACACACTGAGCGCAATTGTTACTGTGTTTTTGTGAGGGGACGAGCCAACCTGCAGCAAATGTCTGCTAACAAACACTGGTGAATGGAAGATGTGAAGATTGCCGTGTTGGTGCTGTTTACAAAAATAGTTAGTGTGATTTTAAGCAGCGCCTTATTGAGTCTCATGGTTTCTTTTCATATGTTCTGTTTTAATGGGCTGTTCCTTAAGGATACAGTGAGTGGTACAGCCTATAGCAGGACAAACTCACTACTCTTTCTCACTCTGCTACTTTCTTGGTTCTTCTCAAACCCTCAGTAGGTCACTTCAGATGGTGATTGATTCACACCGAATCAAATTCTAATGGACGTTTCTTCCTGTTAAAGAGGAGTTTTCCTTTCCACCGTCGCTACATGCATGTCAGTAGGAGGGATTGTAGCAAAGTAGTCAGCTGAATTTCCTTTCTTGTTTTATTAGTTGGAATAATAAACTGAACTTTTAATACAAATCCTGATGACCAGTCTGCAATGGATGGACTGCAAGTTTGTGACTCTGCTCTGTGTGTGTTATTAAAGGACAAACAAAGCATGCATGATTCAAATCCAACATTTTCTTGACAAGTATAGAAAAAAAACTGTTTTTTAAAACTTCTTTCAGAAGACAAGTTCTTGAACCTTCTGAAAACAACTGACTGGTGGCTTCTGTTTAAGTACACACACAAACTTTTGATATTGTTGAATTATTCTTGACTGAAAAGTTTATTTATCTCACAGCCGAGATGATTTAAATACAAACTGATGTTTTCAAGCCTGATGGATCCTGATTCTGATGGTTGACTGCATACAGCTGATGAAAACTGTATGTATCTTCAAAATCTTCTTGATTTTGAAGATTAGAATTTTACATCACAACAAAAAAAAACATTTTAAGACAGAAATTTGAGCTCAATGATTAATACCAGTCTTAAGGCTAAATTTAAAAGATACTTTTCAAGCCTCTTCACAATACTCTAACTGATGGAATACCACTGTGTGTAGATAATCTGTAGCAAGACAGTAGAGGTGAAAGTTCACAGCAAACTTCAGGAGGATGAGTTCTCAGTGTGTGTGTGTGTGTGTGTGTGTGTGTGTGTGTGTGCGTGTGAAAGTGTATGTCCTGGCGAGGCGACTGGTGTCCAGTGATAATGGAGCTCTGCGAATGTCTCTCGCCTCATTACATCTGTGGCGACAGGGATCTTCGCATTCAAACACTGACCCAGGACAAAGTTCACATGCCGTTTCCCAGTTTGCATGTGTGTGGTGAGACAGAACTGGGCTCCAAGGGTGAGATACAAGATGGCAGAAAGCCTTCCCATAACAAGTGATGCTTCTGTGTTTGTGTAAGTGTGTGTGAAAGACGGGGGAGGCTGCGGTTCTGTGTCCACTGTGTGACCAGTGCTGGTTATAGATGAGGCACTGCCTGGGCACCATTGTTTGTGTCAGAGCTAGAAAAGGTCAGGCCGCTAAAATTAGAACCAACAAACTGAACTCAACTGTTCTTCCTGAGTTCTAGCAGCAGATCTGTTTGCTGTAAGCGGATCAGTTTTTACTGTCAGGATTACACTTTACATCGGAGAAGGTACCCAATAGAAAGTTCAATACTTACTGTGATTATTCACTTTTCACTGGGAAGCTGTGAAAATTATTCAGAACTTGAAAAAACAATAAAATAAAACAAGAAAAAAAATCGACATATGGGAAATTTAAAAAATGACCAAAGAATACATTTTCAGATATTATTCCTCCACATGGGGAAGAGACTAAATAAAATGTGTTTAGGATTTAGTTTCCACAGCTCCGTCTCCAAAACTAATCAACAACAGATAGTGACTATTTTGTACAGGTTGGAACAATACTCCAAAAAGATTTGCTCACATTCCAGCAAATCAAGATAAATGTATCATTTATAGGCTACTTCTCTTTGAAGGAACCACGTGGTTCTACAACAGATGACTAATATTTCAGTATCAGTGTCTAAATTATGCTCAAACGATTGTGACAAGTAGCCACACTTGTCGAGTACAATATGACAGTTACTCTCCTAATGAATGATGATGTTTTGAAATGGTAGCTAAATCCCATTCCTGCTTTATGTGATATACAGAAATCAAATGCAACCTTTTATCGCTCATAACCTTTTTCCCAAAAAAATATATTTCTGCAGTGTTTTTTCTCTTTGTATAGCAATGAAACAAAAGAAAAAGCTGCAGTGATCTGGTTGGTTACCTGGTTGGATGTGAAACTGTGGCTGGATGGAATATTATTTTTAACATCAATCTCCATGAATCTCCTGTTATTAGTCAGTCACTCGGTGTGTGTGTGGCCTTGTATTTGACACGTTGTTAGGTCAATTTTTCATAGAAATGCAATGTTGTTCCTTATGGGAACAGTGCTGTTTTCTGTTGGGGTTAATTCAGGATGAAGGTCTGAACTGAGTTTAGCTTAGAGTTATTCTGAATGAAAAATGAATGGAAGCCAATGCAAAGTTCTTGTGAATATAGAAAAATATACTGTATGTGTGAGAGAGAAATAAGATGATAAAATGGAGTCATGAAATAATGTATACATTTTTTTAAATGTTTACTTTCTTCCATCTAGGATGCTGCTCTTTATTTTAATTTTTGAAACAACACAATGTGTACATTATATTCTCTGGTATGTTGTGCATCATTCGTATGCAGGGCTGCTTCTCGGTCTCAGTACAGCCCTGACAGAAATGATCTCTACCTCAGCTGTGTTCCTTTATCTTATTAAAATCACATTTGCAACCTGAGGATTTAATAAATTTGTCCCACATGCTAATATAAGCTTTGACTTTTAAACAGTTGTTGCTTTTCTGCACAGAAAACATGTAGTTAACCTGATAAGGGGATGATCCTCATTTCCTAGAGGTTTGGATTGCTTATTTGTAGGGTGCACCGATTTATCAGCACAGATTTTCATAGTTTTGGGAGATTGATGATTGGTCGGTTCTTGCATATGAAGCTGATCTTATCAAATGATCTTCTCTTCCTCAGCAAAGGTCCAAAAATGTGCCACAGTTCTCTGATGCTCTGCTGTGAGAGTCTGACTGGCAGACTCACCAGGTCATGTCTGAGTTGTCCACTGTTGCCAACTCAGTGACTTTCTTACAAGTTTTGGCAACATTTCAGACAAAAAATTGTTATTGGCCAGCATCAGAATCAGCAAATCAGGCTTTTTAAAGATTGGTGATCGGCCAGAAAATAGAACTTGGTGCAGCCCTGCTTTTTCCCCTTAGTGAAACCGCCTGAAAACAAACTTTTGGTTTTACTCCAATAATCTTTGTCTGTTTAATGATCTGAAACATTGTATAAATGTTCATTTGATTTGATTCGATTCATCAAATGTTGTGTTTTTCAAACTTAAGCTTATAACTACAAATCACTAAACTCTTCACACTGTAACCAGCAGCTGGGGTTCTTATTGAATATGAATTCACTTCAGAGACTGACGGAGGAACACATCACAGAGTCCACCTTCATGTTGTCAGCAGCAGAGAAGCTGCTAAAATCTTTTCTTTACAAAAAGGGGAATATATACAGAGGGATTTCCAAGCCATAAAAATAAGGAGGAAAAAACAACAACATCCAGTTTGAAGCAACAGACATAAAAAACAAAACAAAAAGCCTCATTTTAAAACATTCCCATCAAAGTTTATGTACAGATGTAAAGTGTTAACCTACAGACTATAATATAATAAAGTACATTATTGCTTTTCTTGGTGGATTCTGACATTCTAAACCTCAATTTCACCCTGAGAAACAAAAGACAGAATAAAAATGCTGAATTTAGGTTTATAAAAGGTTAGGCCTGTGTTTACAAGAGTTAATTGCAGCCTTTTTTTAACGATCTTCACAAATAGATTTTTAGTATATGTAGCAAACATTATGTGAGCAGTTTGGCTGCTCTGGACTTCAGTATCTCCTCCTGGCATTAAAAGGGTCAGCAGGCCTGCACACTCATTCTGTCCACCGGATGATTTACTTCATTCACATAAGTTAATATTAATCAGCTTCAAAGTCAGACTGCATGTGAATGTTGACCGCTGTTGCTATGTAGTCTGATTCTGTTCCACAGAAGCATTTTTGCACAATCTAGAAATGTTTTTATCAATATTGGTTTATTTATATAATGCAAAAACAAATGAATGGATGATCTAATTCCACTGCTGTAATGTGTCTCTTAAAGTTGCATAAAATTTCTATCTGGCATTTAGTAAAAACAAGAATTGGGAAATTTTCTCTCCCAATCGGCACTTCTTTGAAAAAGTGTCCAGGTTTCCATCTGACTCCAGTCTGAGACCAGGGGACAAAATAATTCAGTCATATGCAGACTGAATTTTATAATAAAGACTTGTGTTATAAAAAAAGGTTTGTTATTGAAGTAACTGACTGTGTGTAGCCCTGAGATCCTGCATGTTTCTGGTTGGCTACAGGTGAGGGCAGCAGTCGCAGACCCTTCTTGTTAGAGTTTGCTGGGTATTAAAACCACATGCTGTTTTCTGGACTTGGAGCATTTCTCTTAAAGCCTGTTCCCACTAGGAACCTTGTCTTGGGATCAGGAGTGTTAGTTATCGTCCCCCTGTGTCTCCACTAAACTTGACTGAGTAAAAACAGATTTTGAGGTTAGAAAAAGGCCTGATAGTGAGACTGAAGGTTTTTTATTAACAAGGAGCTTGTTGACTGAGTTTTATGGGGAAAGAATCCTAAGCATGATGAATGTGTTTCCTTACCAGAATAATTTAATGGTATCAGTACAAGTCACAGATGCTAAGTTAACATTTACTGCAATAGATTTCAAGTCATTGATGTCAGTTGGGAAAGATCAACTCTTTGGAAGCATCTGTCCCACTGATGGAGAGAGAGGGAGGACTTCCTGCTGCAGCAGACACTGTGTGAGAAGTCCAGTTCCTCAGATAAAATTACAGGAACAAATAAAAAAGTTCAGGAAAAATTAATTCTGAGTTTCATAGCAGAAATGTACCTCCATAATCACATCACAAGTAAAGCCTATATACAAATATTCACTTTAATATTTATGTATGTGGAACTTTGATTGATCCAGAATCTGTAATAAAGTGAAGAGAGAATTGTGCTCTATGTTTTAACTCCATTTGCACACGGTAGAAAAGATGGCGGCAAATAAAAAGCTACATCACACCTATTGAGACAGAATGGGTGTGCCATAAATCTGACAGAAATGTCTAAAATGACAAGGCAGAAAAAACAACAACAAAAAGCCACCATGAAGGTTTTATATGAACATCAGTCTCCTGGGACATCATCATTCACATTTTCACTTTTCACTTCATGTATAGAACTTCAGCATAATTCATTGTTGCCACATCAACCATATCAACAATATTTGGATAAGTTGATTTGCTCTTAAATTTCTGATCTGTACTCTCTCACAAAGCACACACACACACACACACGCACGCACGCACACACACACGCACGCATACACACGCACACACACACACGCACGCACACACACACGCACGCACGCACACGCACGCGTACACACGCCCACACACACACACGCACGCACGCACACACACACGCACGCGTACACACGCCCACACACACACACGCACGCACGCACACACACACGCACGCATACACACACACACAGCATCCTGAATAATAAAAATAATATAAATAACTCAAAATTCAAAAAGATCAATAATAAATTATTCAGTTTACATTTCTATTACATGTACACCCACACACGCACCACACATACACATAAACACACACACACACATATCTATTTCTTGTGTGTGAGTAAATGAATTTGTTATCTCAGGTTTTGAAACGAAACTCTCCTTATTTCACTCATTAATAATGAGACATAAACAGGAATAGATGTAACTGAGTCTGAAATGTTGCCTTCACACAGTCATTACTTTTAGGAGTCTGAAATATATCTGTGGATCAGTAAATGATGTCATCATCTCAGATTAACAAGAGCTGTTATTCTTCAGAATAAAGTGCAGGAAAATACACATCAATTGAAGAAAAACCAGGTGCCAAACTTGATGTTTAGAACAAACATATGTTTGGACCTTTGAATCCGTTGCACCAGGACTTTGTCACTTCCTGTACTTCCTACTCTCAGTTTACTTCTTCAATCATTCCAGTTTAAAAAAAATGTACAAAACAGTTTATCTCCAATGAGCCGCTGACAGATCGTTTCTCTGAGGGTTCAGTAAATAGTTTGGAGTGTGTGCAGAACTTAGCAGAAATCCTCTGACAGGTTTGAAGTCAGAGACAGGAAATGATGTTTGCTGGCAGGGGGTTCCCTGCAGGTTTTTTCCATACAGTGTAATGCTGAGCCTTCAGCTGATGTCTATGACCATGCGACCAGTAAGTATGAGAACTCAGCTGTTTGTATGTTGAATATGATCCTCTGCATGGGATTGCTCTGTGGTGTATTAAACCAATATTATTCAGGGCGCTTTTTTTTATGTGTGCATGTGAATGCATGCATGTTTCACTCATCATATCTGGTTATTGCACATACAGATAACATGTATGCGTTACTCTAGGAGGACATGCCATTGACAAGACTCCTCAGTTGTTTGACCACAGTCTCGATCAGTTTCTGCTTGTCTCTGTCGTTCTTCCTGAACTGAGAGAAGATGTTGTTCTTCTTGTTGGTGTCTTTCATTCTGAAAGCAGAAACAGGAGTCTGTGAATGTTCTGGTCCAGACGAGTCAGACCTGAAATCATCTGTTAGTGTGTGAAAATGTCTGGCTGTCACTGGTACACTGGAACAAGTGTTCAGGTTCCTGACGCAGCCATTTAACCAACTGTGTGTTTGGTCAGAGTTCTCCAAGTTTAGCGAACAATAAGAGATGGGTCATTTAGATTCAGATAGATCCTAATATGGTTCTGGATTTTACTGCTATAAGAATGAAAGTGACAACAATCATCACTTCAGCTTCTCTAAAGTTTTAGCCACAGATCTCACTGCAAACAGTCAGCCCTCCACAAAAACATAAACTGCTTTCAAAATAAAACACATTATTACTCCAGTACACTGCTGAACAGGAAACGACGGCACACACAAATACACTGATTGATGCTCTGGGACCAATGGTACAGAAAACAGTTCACACAGCAAACATAACAATGATAACATTACTTAGTTTAACATTTTGTCAAAAAATAACAATTCTGCCATCGCACTATTTTTCTCTGATAGTGATAAACAGTAGAAACATTCTATTCACACAAATAAGCTTAACTTAGGTACTTATTTGTTGTACTGACAGTGATGTATTAAACAGGGTTATTTTTCAGGAGATGAAGGAAACACCTGCTGCTGTGATTTCATATTTAATTGGGTGAATGTGTTTATTTCACACTGAGGTCGCTAATCGTTGCCTGTGTGACAGAAAAGACGCAATATCAGAGCAGCATTTGACCCTGATGACCATGACATGGTAAACAACTGGAAGGCTGGGTTGGACTCTCTGAGTCGGTTTGGATCTGACCTTAAAGAACAGGGACTTCTTTATGTCAACAGGTGACTGTGTATCGACGCAGGCAGAAGTCACATGAGGCGTACCCCAGGGTCCCATCCTGGGACTCCTCTTATTTAATAACAACATCCTCCCATTAACTTGGCTTATAACAAGTAATTAGATTTGTTTCCAAAGCTGTGCAGATGACACACAGCTCTATAGAACAATGTCACCAGGATTACTTGTGCACTAAACGCATGTATGTAAAAAAGGGAAGGTGAATATGGTGGACCTACCCCCTGTAGACTCTGCAACAGCAGCAGGGGAGAAAAAGAGCAGAAAAAGACAAACTTTAGTGGAAGAGAAATGACGATATGGAACCGAGACATCAGAGAAAGTCAAAAGTCACCATCTCAGTTCAGTTTAGCTATGTCCAGAGTCAAGAGTTTGGATTCCAACAGAACTGATATCAACTGTTGAGAAGAAGCTTTTTGATAGAGAGAGCAAACTCCTTCATTTGTTTACACAAGAACAACCAAGTTTAGTTTCACAGCAATTTCAGCAATTGAGGATGAAAAAAAAAAAAAAACAGGTGAATTATTTTTAACCCCAGCAATGTCTGGTGGTCAGAGGCACTTACTTCTCAAGCAGAGCGAGCGCAGTGGCTGGGTTCACTCTCAGGTACTTAGAGTTTGGCTGACCATAGTCGGCCAGGTAAGTTGACCAGTCCCATACCATGAACAGGTCCAGGAGCTGGGAGAGGAAACAGAGCTTCAGGTTTAGAACAACAGCCAGAGATGTATGATGTTTGTGATGATTTTCACAAAGCTTTTTATGAAAACATCTTTCTCTAACATTTTAGTGTCCATCTACTATTCTTATTTAGTTGATAAAATCCAAAAATTTAATTTTGGAGACATTTGGCAATGAATGGCCAAATTAGTTTTTAATTGTATTATTTTTTGATAGCCTAGTAGTCTTATAATGCAGGTTTCTGTGTTTTGCAAGGTATTTTTGCAGATTAGGGACGAATCTGTATTAAGCCAACATGTTGCGTGAACTGAGTCACGTCAAGTAAGTAGGAGATCCTGGATAGTTGGTCTCCCAGGTCTCATCTTATGGTCATCTGAGTGGAGCAGTAGTTGATACCTTCAATCAACCTCTGAACTCTCTAAAAAAATGGCCAGAATTGTACAACTTCCTGTTCTTTCAACTATTTGTCTGGGAGGAAAAAACTGAATTGTGATACTGTTACTGATAGGAACCTTAATTGTTGCCTTGAGAACCACACAGCCTTGGTGGGATGATTCAGTTCAGAGGATCAGGTTATGTGATCTTGGTATACATTTACATGATCTTCTGCTCTCCCCACTGACCTGTGGTTAACCTGATGGAGATGACCCACCCCCACCCCATAAGTGTATGGGAACGTCACAGGGTGAAACAGCTGGATGTGTGGGTCTTGCTGATAGAGCACTTACAGAGCAATTTAGTGATAATAGCATTATTCATCTGGCTGAGAGACCGACACTTAGAGAGGCTCAGCAAACCCCCATTTTTCTCACCTGGAGTTCAGTTCTGAGCTCAGAGCAAGAATTAGGAACTCAAAGAACCTTTTAATACTAAATCATTAGATAAGCAGCTGTTGTAACTCCTGAAAGATAATTCTAGTTTAGATTGATAAAAATCATTTCATAGGATACTACTCGTCCTATCACTTATGAAAACTTAGCTTAGTTTATTGAGCATTTATGAGAAATTAGTGATATTCCAGACACACCAATGGAAACCTGGAAGTATAAAAATAGTTTACACTCATAACAAAGGATGTTTTTTGAAACTATTACTTGTTTCTACATGATAAATAACATGATCATTTATTTATTTCAGTTATTTTAGTCCCTCTCAGTCTCTGAGAGGTTTGGCTCAGTCCTTACTTTCAGCCAGGAGAAAGTCCCTTACTTCATCTCAATCACTCTTCTTGAATTAATTCTGTTAAACTGATGCATGTTCATTTCTAACAGAATTTAGGACCAGACTTTTACCAGTGAGACAGAGGAAGTTTCTACTCAGAACCGAGTCTCTACCCAGGCCAAGCGGTAACAGCCGGGCTATGCTTGTGGTTAAAAGGCCAGGCAGTTTGACTGTTCACCTGTCGTAAATCGATGAAGGCCAGCTGGAGCGTATCACCTTGAAAGCCAGGCACTGGCTCTGAACTGGCAAACACTGGAAGAAACACAAACACACCCCGATATTAACTATTTTTATGTTCATTTCTGGAAACTTTTGACCCCTTTTTTTTCAGAGAAATGGGTAAAATGAAAATGTTTATAACCGGCATCAACAGACGATGTAATGCAAAGAAATGATTTTCTTCTAAAAAAATCTCATCAGTATGATACAAACATATATAACTATAATGCATTATCATATTTCTATATAACATGTGATCAAAATACAGTTAGATAACTATACACTCAGCTTTCAATTCATATCAGCACATAAACCTAGCAGTGTATGTTAAAACTACAAATGTTTTAAAACCTTAGTTGTGACATTAGCTATGAAAAATAATGTTGAAATTTTTTTTTTACAATTGCAGTTTTTACATCAAATAAGAAATTAAATTAAAATTACACATGAATAAGTCTGTTCATGCGATAAGTCATTAACAACCATGGCAGTGACTGACATAAAGAGTCACATGAGATACATTCATAATTCAGTCATGGTGCTGGCTCTCAGCATCTATCAGCCAATCAGAGGAGACATTAGCGTTTTATTTAGGTGTTGGATCGACAAGCCCCCCATACTGGGGAGCAGCTACGTTTGGGACGTTTTGGGGAAATTGTAGTCGGCCATTTTGCAGAAGAGCTATGGATTCAACACGTTAGAATGACAACTTGCTCTGAACTGTGTGATACTGTGAGATGCTGGAGCAGCCACATTGTCAGAAAAACACAAAAACAAACCATCAGCCTCCTACTACTTCCTGTAGTCTTCTTTGTCAGGAGTGACACCCAGCTGTTGATCACAGTGATTCGAGTGATGCTAAAAAGAAGTGTTATGATACAGCTGAAAAACCACTTCATCTTAGCACAAAAACTTTAGTTTCTTTCAAAATTGGTATTTCCTGCAACGGAACGCCCCAGTGCTGTTTTTCCATTGTATTTTCTGGGGGTGAGGGTTTAGGGGTTTTAAGCTCATTTATTTTCGCAATTCCAATTACGAAAATAATTTTAGGGTAAATGGAAAAAATAATGAGGAAAAACTTCACCTTTCTTCATACTCACATTCACACTGCATGACATCCAAGTTGAACTGCTGTATGGCTCCCATACTGATCTGCTTGAGTTCTGTATCCAGAAGCATCTGCATAAGCGACGTGGACAGATGCTTACAAGCTGACATGCACGCTGTCTGGGCCACTTTCCCCTACAGAGAGAGAAATTGGGGATGGGGTGGTAATAACGTAAAGCATGAAGCAAGTCAGGAAAGAAAGGAAGATGAGGAGGGTGAAAGAAATGAGGGAAATGAAAGTGCCGAAAGAGGTCAGTGTTGAACATCAATAGAAGGAATGAGTTGGAGGAAGGGATTGGACATGAGAAAAGGTGGACAAAATGGTCAATGAACAGATGTGGGGTCGGCTTTTCTTCCACCAAACCGTCTGGATCAACAGTAAATAGAAATAGAAATGAAGGAACTCAGATCTGAACGAGTCAGAGCAGATTCTGTCTTCTACAAGCCCCAGTATCTGATCAGGCTGGAACTTCTGGGTTGTGAACCATTTCTGTTAACATGTGCTTTACTATATTTGGGAAACTTTGAACTTATAAATGTTGTTTCTTTTTTTTTTTTACTTGAAATAAGAACAGCTCTACCAGGCATAACTAACAGCTCTGGGAGGGAGAGAAGGAAAAGTAACTTCAGCAACTTCTAGACAAACTTTAGATAGTTTCTGCACTTCTCTTATTTTAAAAAGGAGTTATTCTTTTATTATTTTTATTCCAATTTGTTCCATTTCAATACTAGTTTTCTTTTACATCTTTCTGGCTTTGGTCTACTTTTAGAACATTGGAGAGATTTTAACTTCCTTTTTTTTATATCCAAAACAGTGACTCATCTTGTTATTAATGTTTGAGTGCTACTTTGAACAAAGTGCTCACAGATCCGTATTAGTGATTACAATTTGATCATTTATCACTTATTGTGCTGTTTATCATTTAATGTGAAAATTTTCTTATTATGATAAGAATTATTGTTATCACAATAAATTCCAGTCAATGGTGTTTTAAATTCCCTAAAACTTACTGTCACTTTTATGGTTCTCACAGAAGTACCACAAAAAATTATGATAAAACTTTAAGTCCACATTGCCCACTCCTAGAACATGTAGCAGTTTAATCACCTGCGCTGGTGTTAGGTGCATTACACTTTGAGGCGAGTATACAAATACATTAATTTTGCCTTTTGCTTAAAATGATAACCCTATGTGGTATTTATCTTAAATATTAGAACAGCCAATCCTCAAAACAGTGCTTCATTAAATTCTGTCGACAAATATTTTGATGCAACCCAGAAGTTCCTGTCCAGTAGCATTCATACCCGACTTGAGACCAAAGCTGACTTTCAGTTCAATGCTTGAAGAAATGCAGAATGAACACTAAACACACACTGAGGTATTGTCAAACATCGTTGAGCTTCGACCACCTCTCAGTACTCTCTGATTCACATCATGGTGCTGACCCATGCAATCTGATAGGAAACATTAAACTGAACAGACAGAAAATAAAACCAGGATCAAACACATGCAACCAGGAAAATGGAGCAAACAAAACTGCAACAGGAAATAGTTGGTTTTATGCAGTTCCAAAATCAATTTTAAAGTGACCACAGTATTGCTGTACTCTATTTACAAAATCTCTTAACTACAAAGATTTGTTCATTTTAGCCTGTGGAAGCACATAGAACAGAAATCAATCAAAAGGTTTTAAGAACTCTCTCAGGGGCTTGTAGCAGCTTTACTGCATATCCACTGATTGTCTCTTATAAATTATCAAAGGAGCTCTTGCAGAGAATCTAAATGTTACTGGTTTCCATGAATGTCAGCAGTAAGAAGTACAGGTTTGCTGGTGAAACCGTAGAGCAGCTTCCGCAGTCAAACAAGCATGCGTTCATGTTCCCAGCTGGCTGCAAAATGGCAGCAAAGTGGAATAAAATCCGAGCAAATATACTCACCGACATTGATGCATGGTCATTGTTGTTATTCTGAGCAGAAAACCCAAAACCAACCAAAATAAAAGAAAGGAGGGGAGGAGGGAAAGGATAGGAAAAAAATGCAGCAACAATAAATGGAAAGGAGGAAGCAAATTCAACCAGTTATCTTGGATGCTTAAAGAGTGAAAATAAAAATCAAGGAATAAAACAAACTGGCATAAGTAACATTTCATTGGAGAAAGTGTGAATGGGGAGGCAGGATGCATTCTGGAAAACAAACAAACAAACACTAAAACTAAAAGAAAACACAACAGATGGTGCTGAAGAGCCCACCAACCGGTGGCCCACTCAGACTGGGCACCAGCACAGGATCAGCCTCAGATGTAAAAACAGAAGACTAGAGGGAGCTGGACGGAAATGAACAAAAACATTCCTCACCTCCACATTTACAAGAAAAACCGCCTCATTAAATGAAGGCAAAAATGTCTCTTAAGACCAACAACACACTGACTTTAGTCGTAGTTTACAAGGCTGTACATTCAATGGCTCCATTAGAGGCTTCATTAAACTTACCGGAAGATGTGTGAAGACCTGAAAAGTAGAACGAAGGAAGTTGATCAGGTCCATGAGGTATCCTGAGGCGCGGCCATCAGACTCCGCCATGCTCCACTCATAGTCTGCTAGCTGAATGAACTCATCTATCTTCTGGTTTAGCTTGGTGTAAATCTCCCCCTCTGCAGCATGGCGAGCATCCTGACAACAGATTTCACACTTAATATCTTTCTGCATGACCTTAAAATAAAGGCATAAACATCTCAAACAGGAAGCACAAACACCTTCTGTTCTGTGTCCTGCTGTTGTCTGCAGCGCTCCTTGAGTTGTATCCTACTGTCTTGTACCAGATTAGGTGCTTTCTAATATCTTTCATTTGTAACAGGCCTTATCAATGTAGATTTTTTTACTAATTCACTTACTGCAGGTAATGCACTAACTACATTTTTCTTTCAATGTTAATATTAAAGAAAAAAAATGCCATATTATATGAAGGAAAACCAGATTTTGACCATTAGATCTCCAGGATCTCTGACGTCTTGTGCAGTTCGCCCCAACCCCCCATTGGTCCGGACAGGAAGAAAGTTTATTTTACACATTGTTTGTAAAGCTACACTTAAACTTTGACAGCGAATGCATCACTTTATAATCAGCAGGGCACCATGGCGGCAACAGTCAAATGACAAATTATAATGTCTGATTATAATTTTAAAGGTCATGTGTCACTGCCATTACTTTGCTCCAGTATTTTAAATTGTTATAAAAGCTGATTCATCAAACAGAAAATAAATCTGAGATGAATGTGATGCAACCTAATTGTTCTGCTTCCATCTGTTTTTTACTCGGTTACCTTAAATGTGGATAAGCCATAGAGTCTTGTGGTGTGAACTGTTTCGGGTGAAACGTTGGTGATGTTGGTTATGAACTCCTCCAGGTATTTACAGGCCTGTTCCAGGTGAGTGGTGTTTATGATAATCTGCACCAGCTGGAGAGGAAAGGTGACAGTTTTTACAGCAGATGATTAAATGCTGTCACATTGAAATAGTTGAGTGGGTGTGTATGCGTGTGTGTGTGTGTGCGTGTGTGTGCGTATGCGTGTGTGTGTGCGTGTGTGTGCGTATGCGTGTGTGTGTGTGTGTGTGTGTGTGTCTGTGCGTGCGTGTGTATGCGCGCGCGCGTGTGTGTGTGTGCGTGTGTGTGTGTGTGGGGGGGTGTGTGTGTGTGTGAGCGTGTGTGTGCGTGTACGTGTGTGTGTGAGAGAGATCCAGTCCCACCTCAGTCAGTCCTATGTGTGGTTTCTTGATGAGGTTTTGCAAGCAGCTGCTCAGAGTTCTGGTCAGCAGCAAGTTGGTTGATTTTCGCAGCATGTCATCGATCTCTGTTGAACTGAAGGCACATACAACATTTAGCTCCTGCAGGTTCAGCTTTTCAGTATTTACAAAACTCCCAGAGTGAGAGAATGGGGGATATGAGGCGTGAAGAAACCTCCAGGAGAAGATGGCTCATGCATAAAAGAATCACTTCTAAAGTGGTTTCAATGCTTTTCTATCCTGTTCATGAATAATTATGGGAGCCTTTAAATACAAGTGAGAAAATTGATGAGGCTTGTTGCAAATTGTGTTCAGTTTATTTAAATGTCATCATTTCAAAGGTGATGAACTTTGTTCTTAATGCATGTATCTGAAATGTAAGACGGTGCCATACCTGCGGTGCAGGGACTCTGAGAACTTGAGGCTGGCATAAATGAACTCTTTGACCTGTGTGTAGATCTGAGGGACAGACTGAGACATCGGCAGCTTCTTAGGGAAGTCCTGCTGCTCACACACAAGTAGAAACAAAGAACATAAAAACTTTAATGGCATGTTGGTCACGTGAAAGTATTGCTTATGAGAGCATTGTGCAGTTTTGGTTCTTGTCACCTTTTCAATCTCAGGATCATGAAAGGGAAAGCGACTGGTCACCAGTTTATACTCCTCCTCTGTTTCCACTGGGATAGGGCTGTAGTTGTCTGACTCAAAGATCTCTCTGTGCAAAAATGACAACATTTACTGCTTCGTTATACTTTAGTGCAGTAGCAGTAAGAAGCCGTGGCTTCACTTGGCTGTCGATGAAAACCTCACACATGGGAGAAAAAAGGACCATGCTCTTTCTAAGCATCAGCATATCAGCATGTTAAAAATTATCTGGCTTATTCTGGGTTTTATTATGGTCAGTTATTTAAACTGACCATAGTATAGTACATGCATAAACAGGGTTCATGCATGTTTTGATGTCAAAACCTAAACACGAACATCTAGACTTCTCAGTGCTCTTTAGTCAGTTTTTAAGTATTAATACAAGATTTACAACAAATATACCTCAGTGGACGGACGGACGGACGGACGGACGGACGGACGGATGGATGGATTTGGACAATCAGTCAGAGTAAAGCGAGGGAACAAAACATTTTCATACTGATTCCATATTTGGGGAATATAATTCCACATTATTCCTTACTTTTACATTGCTGTTTAGAAAAACACAACCAAAGTGTCTTAACACCTCAAGCCAAATTGGAAAAGCTGTGTGAAAAAAACTAACTGAACAAACATTTTATTCCCACTAAGACTTCCATTAACCACCAAAATAACAGCTCTTTTAAAACAACAGTATGACAGAAGGTCTACTTTTTTTTAGTTTCTCATGTTCTGTGATGAGTTCCTGTTTAAAGAAAAGCTGAAGCTATTTGAACAACTTGTCTTTGCCGGTTAGCTCATGTGAGCAGTTAATCACCTCCTTGTTTTATCCAGCATAAACGTCAAACCAACATTTATTCTCAGTACAGCTCAGGGCAGCCCAAACAGTGGTAGCAGTGGCACAGTTTGAGAATCACGAGCCCAGACAGTGCAAATTGGTTTGCGGGATGAACTATATATTCCACACCAGTAGTAAAGAATATTTTAAGGCTGAAAAATAAAAACAATAAAAAAAAGAATGAATAAGAAGTGTTAGATTTTGGTCAATTAATTATTGTAGCTTTCTTGTTTCAATAAAATAAAAATGTCCTTTCTGAAGGAGACATCTTCCCAGCAGAAAGACAGTTTTAGAGGGAATCTCACCTGAAAACCAGGGCCCATTTTTTCAGCAGTGTTTCATTGTATTGGTCTCGGACCTCGAATAGCAGGTCAAAGAGTCGATTCACTGGGAAACCATAACCCTGTGTGAACACATACAGGCACACAAATCCTCATGTCTCAGTCAAGCTTTTCATGCAAGCTGATTAATTAAAGCAAAACTTTGAACAAACCTGCAGTGTGTCAGCGCAGATGACTATGAGATTCTTCAGCTCCAAAACCAGGTCTGGGTCATCACAGTAGGACTGGACAAGAAAGAGATCAACTATCAGATTTACACCCGGAGAACTAAACTAAATGAGAAAATAAAGATGTTCTGCTTTTTAAAACAATAATTTTAAAAACATAAACAGATCTTATTAAAATATTTCTGTTACCAGTTTTTAAGGGATATGTTTCTACAGGAAAACTGTGAGAAAATTATAATGGTGACTTTACTCTAAAAAATGGAGACAGATTCTAACCCTCTAAAGTCGCTCCATAAATCATCTCAGACTGGAGGAAGATGCCTGAGCCTGGACTTGAATGTATTTTATGAAAAGGGAAACTAACCCTTGAGTGTGAGGGGATGGGACTGAAATACTATCAACAAGCCCTTCCATTTTTCAGAAGCACAACTTGGTTTTTGAGCTGAAAGCAACACAATGTCTTACAGTTAACACCAGGATCCTGTTTGAAGTGTGTAAATCAACGTCATGACCAGAGTCCAACAGGGACAGACAGGCGTCCACCAGTGGAACAGAGAGAGACATGGTGGAATCTGAGATGGATCTCAGCGCTTTGAACCAGTTTTCTGTTCAGTTCAGTATGCAGTACAACCTGAAGGTCTGGTGAGATTTATGATTAGAATGCCAGTTTTGTTCATGAAAGTAACTTTAAAGGAGTAAAAACAATCAGCAATTACCCCCACAAATACTTGGTTCTAATTACAAGGAAAAATGCCTGAAAGTGAATCTTAATGAAACATATTGCAATCCACTCTGTGAGGTGAAGCTTCTTGTGACTCAGCTTCTGTCAGTGATCCCTCCCCCCATACTGTGGAGCCCATTCTCTGACCTGTTAGCATAATCCCCTCTGTGATTTACAACTGAGTGGAGTCCAGCAGTCAGAAATATGCCCTCTAAAACTGCTGTTATTGTTGCAATCTGTCTCTCATTAAGCCCCAGTGACCTCTTCTTTGGCCACATGCCTGTGTGGGTTTTGACCTCTTGTGTTAAGAATGACATCACCAGTGTGCCTGTGGTGCACTCACCTCCACTGTGCTAATATGTATGAGTATCAGTAAAGGAAAGTTCTCCCCAGAAACATAGATCTCCATTATTTTTTTTAACTCGAGTCTCCTTTTCTTTCACAGAATCTATCTGTGTTTAAGTTGATCAATATTCTGCTAACCTTGAAAAAACACAATGTTGCATTTGCGATGTTAAAAATAACACATAAGTTTGTTTGTCCGATAAGAAAAAACCTTATCATCCTCCTGTCATCGTCTTCATCTTTCTGCCAGTAGTAGCCTCCTGCTGTTGATCATGAGTCATGTGATGCGAAAAAAAAAATCTGTTTCCACTGCAGTTTTTGGGAAACACACTCATTTTGATACAGTTGAAAATCCACCTCATCTGAGCACATGTTTCCATTAAGTAAATTTATTTTTGTAATTCCAACTTGTGCCATTTTAAGGTCAATAAAAACGCAGCCAGTGCTGCTGCTGATATGTCTGTACATGTTAGTGTGAGTGTGGACCTACAGAATGTGTCCGGAGCACAGCAATGATCTTGGACAAGGCCATGTTCCACAGTTCATCGGTGAACGCTCTGGTGACCAGCCCCCTGGTGGCATGAAGGATGTGGTCCTCCACTACAAAAAACCTGACAACAAACACACACACACACGCACACATGTCTTCAGTCCAGAAACTTCTAATGCGACCAGAAGCCAACCAGACTGAAAGGCACATCTTACCCCACAATCTGATTAAAGTATCGTCTGTAGCCTTCTACAGTCTCATGCTGCAAACAGAGAGAAAATACATCATTTCAGTTCTCAGACATTTTTGTGATATACTATGTTGCTTTAACACAGGGTGCATGGTTTAATAAGAAGGCAGGTCTCAGAATGTTTGATTCTTGTATTTTGTGTCTCGCAACTAATAAAAGCAGTACTCTGCTTATTGACAAATAACGGGAGAACAACATCTTTATTTGTGCACCAATAATTTACATTTGCACATGCAATGAAAGACACAAGGTGCTCACCATGTTAGCCTGTGGCTGCAACACTAGACGGGCTTGTTTCTTCCTCTGCTTCCTGTAGTAGTTCTCAAATGTTTCTCTGTCACCCTGAAGACACAAAATTTATAGAAACAGACTAAAAAAATGGATTTTGGGATGCAGCATTTAGAGTAATTTAATGAACTTTCTACAGGAAAAGATTTGCATGAAAAAGAAATCTGCGTTTTTATATCAAAACCCATAAACTTTTCACATGACAGGTAGATGTGGAGAGATACTGAGTGTTGTTGACTTTTAAACTTATGAATAAATCAGAACAAAGCAGGTCCATAATGTTTTCGTGACAATATGGAAGAATAAATAAGGTTTTGTTGTTTTTTTTCATTCAGTCTTTCCAAATGTGACTGTATGTATCACATCATGTGTCACACCTCCTTGTCGAATGAATTAGCAGCAGAGTAACCTACCAGCACAGTATATATATGTAGACATCTGTAGACAGGGGAGAAATCCACCAGGTCCTGAGCTGTAAGAACCTGGAAGACACATGAGAGAAAACATCACTTCCTGTCTTCCTTCAGGCAAGACAGGAAGTGAAACTCCTAACAGTTTGTTGCCAGTCAGTTTAATAATCGCTTCAATAAAAACAGATGTGTATTTGTGATAGACATTGGGACATGTGGGCACAGAGAGCTGCAATAATTTAAAGTAAAACACTATTTTTTTATCCTCGTCTCACCTCTTCATCTGCTTCCTCCTCGTCTCCAGGTTCGTCATCGGTCAGCAGGCCGTTGGAGATGTGTGTGTGTGCGCGTCCGCTCAGAGAATAAACAGGCTTGCTGTAGTGTCCTGTGTGGACCTGCTTTGCCACAGCACTGTTGAAGGTCCTGTGCTGCTGCGCCTGGGCAGAAGCACCATGCACAAATCAAATATGCAGCTCTGACAGTCTGCCAGTTAAAGTTTGGGAAGAAACAGTCCCACCTGTCTCATCGCCGTCTCTCCAACCTTGTCAGAATGCTTCCGAATGCTTTCCAGGAAGTCTTTGAGGTCTG
This sequence comes from Poeciliopsis prolifica, assembly GCF_027474105.1. Lineage (NCBI taxonomy): Eukaryota > Metazoa > Chordata > Actinopteri > Cyprinodontiformes > Poeciliidae > Poeciliopsis > Poeciliopsis prolifica. The sequence goes on from NW_026562449.1 coordinate 695,823, forward strand.
ACATTGAGATTTCTTTGATTTCCTCCCTCAGTCTGGGAAGATTTTCTGCCATGATCTGGCAGAACCTGTACTGACTGACCCTGTTGGGAGAATGGGGGGGAGGGGGGCACAGACACTCAGTCCTTCCATTGTGAAGTTACACTTTAATCAAACATGTTGATTTTTGGATACACCAGCTGCCTGCCACTCATTAATTGCCAACTTTCCTTTAATATGACTGGGCTCTTTGTCTTTGGAGCTTTTTAATATCTTATCCTTTATGACTTTGATTTAATAAATCACAACCATAATACCTTCTTGCATAGTCAGTTAGGAGCTATTCAAACATTTCTTGTAGAATGTCCAGTCACAAACTTTGACTGTGTGATCCTACCTTGGAATATACACCTTCTCCAGCTGCTCCATGGTTTTCAATGCAGCATAATATCTGGGGGGATACAGTTTCAGTTAAGATGGTTTAAGTGTGAGAGTTTGCATTTCTTATGATCTGCAATGGACAGCCCTGAAATATTAAAGACAGATTTGCTGAACTTAATAAATCGCACTATTGAAACATCTGTTCTGAGTGATTCTCAGAAATAGTAAAACAATTGAAACAATATTTCAGTTGTTTTACTTAGTATCAAAAACATTAAAGAAATTCAGACAAATAATCCATAACATGACAAAGAAGAGCATGGATTTAATTGCAATGCAATCCACTACAATGAACACAACACTACTTGTAAAGGTGAAATGGGAGGAGTGATTTGAACATCAGTGACTGATGCAGAGTTGCCTATTTGAAACGGAACTTTTCAAAAATCTAGACAGGACAAAAAAGTCTAGAACAGCTGATCAGATTAACACATATACAGATGACCTTTGACCCAAACAATATGGTGTAACAGACAGAAGGACTTTCATGAAAAGTTCTTCACCCTGATGCACACTGGGGCCAACTAAACATGGCCACAGAACCTTTGGCTCTGGTCCCAGCAGTGGGGCCCATCTAACGTTCTATGAGAAATTTTCTAGTTATTATTATTTTTATTATCATTATGGTCCTGAGTCTGGTATGTGTATTAATTATATGAGTTCAGAGTTGGGTCAGTGTGCTAGCTCTCATCATTAGGCTGATAGGTGGGCTGTGAAGGGATCTAATTGGTTGGCCAGTGAGTGTAAAATGTGTTGTGGACAAATGAATAGAAAGACATTCTTATAAAGCTCATGGTGAAAAGGTTCATCAGAACGCAGAGTGATGAACCATTGGACACCAAAAGAAATTTGACCAGCGTGCCAACGCTTACATAACACTGTAATGTGCATTAAAGCATATAGCACATATAACAGACATATCATGTTGAAAGTACATGTGATACATTCACTGGAAAATCCAGAAGGATTTCTATTGCAGTGTGATTGGCTGAGCCTGGCTCTGGATGCTAGTGGGTCTGCACTAGAGACTCACTAGCATCCACTAGCAGGCATGCAGGGAGGGCTTTGTTGTGAACAAGGGCACGGTGAGGGTCAATTGTCCTTCTAGTGAATAGCTTCTTCTTTTGGTTCACAGTAAACGGGTCATTATTTTCCTGTTCCAAACAAACACCCTGTCCTTATCTTACTCAGCAACAGCCACAGCAGAAGTTCATGAGGTAAAAGGAAGCATGATCTGGAGAGTTAAAATAAATTGTCTGAAAGAATTATTCATTTATTTTGTTAATGGATTGACTCTAGACACACTAAGATTACTTAGAAGATGTTGCCGTGGCTTTTTAAACTTCAAACAACAATTACAGGCAGAAAGACACATCCACATTGTAGGACAGAGAATCCACATCCTCCTGACCGGCTCACACCAGGTAGACCATGGGTTGGTCAGACACCTCCAGAAACAAATGGTCAGACAGAACCAGCAGGAGAGGGAGACGAGCCATTCCACCTGGCCAGACTACCACACAGAGATCAAGGGAGTGAACTACCCCCAACAGCCATCGGCCCCCAACCAGAAACCCATCACACCACTATAGAAGCCCCTCTCACCTGGGCAGCATGCATATTACCATCATGCAGCATGCATAAAGGTGATAACCATCACCTTTGAATCTACAAAAAAAAAAAAAAAAAAACAGCCTGGGCAACACCTCTGTGTTTTGTGTTTGAAAGCTGCAAAAGATTAAAGATGTTTGTTGCAAATACAAATTGTACAATTAACTTGTTGTTTCCCATTAGCTGAAACCTAGCTTGACCGAACTTTGATCCAAGCTCGGTTGGTTATACCATATCTGTATTGCTACAATCTAGCTTGAAAGGAAAAGCTTTGGGAGATCATTACCTTCTTGAATCCAGTTGCTCCTTCAGTTTGCTGTACATTTCAAGCACTAGAATGGAACAGAACATAAAAAAACTGAATGAGTTTGTTGTCTTCATGAGACCTCATTTTTCAGTTGATTCAGAGTCAGAGATTTTTTAGAGGAAAAATAAATACAAACATTTTCTAACATCTTCTAATGATAACAATGCATCTATCATGTATGTGACACCCTTAAACACGAACCACTACAATAACAGTCATGCAGGCATTGTACCTGATAATTTGTCACCTTACTAACACAGCGTGCCATTTCCAGCTTTGGTTTTTACATCTTGTTACATGTTTGAGTTAGTCTATTGAGAAATTATTTTCTTTTAAAGTGTAAAGAGAACATCCAGAAGATATGGTTTCTGCATTGACAGCAAACGTGAGGATGAATTTTGTAATTTTTTGGAACCGAAGAACAGTTATTTTGTCAGGAGATTCTCTTAGTTTAAAGAGACAGTCTTCAGCTAATACCATTCATCTGCTTCATATTTGAGAAATATTTTACTACACAGACATGGAGACAACGAAAGTAGTCAAAAAGGACTTTCATATAAAGGTGATCCATGCTCGTTCCACAGTAAATTTGTAATTCAAACTTCATTTCGAGATTATGGTTGTTAGCATGGATGCTCAATATCTCAACATGAAAGAACAGTGGTTTTGTCACACAAAATTAGCAATGGACATTTATTTTCATCCTGTTGCCATTTGTTTCTGGAGGTGGAGGGCAGGAAGTTGGTCATGTTATGTTTGTTTGCTCAGGTGACAAAGACTGTGATGCAGAAAGGATTGTGGGACGTTTGTCTGAAGCAGAGCAGCAATGGTCAAGTCAGTGGTGTGGTTGCTTTTTTCAAGGTGTCAAGAGGATAGTGAAATATAAAATATAAACATAATGTTGGTAAATATCAGTAATCATCCACAACAGCAACATTAATATTGGATATTGACATCAGTCCAAAGTTTTATATCAGTGTTTTTTTTTACGTATTCTGTTATTGATGTCCGCTTTTATAACATACATAAACACAAATCATTTTCATTTGAGTCCAAAAATCTTTAAAAACAAACTTCCATTCTGTCTATATTGTAGCAACACTACATACAGTCACATGTGACTGTAACACAAACAGTCACACAAACAACAGCTGGCTGTTCTGAGGAAGGGACTGAACTCCAGGCGAACAGAACAGAACAGAACTAGCAACCAGTGCTCTACCAACCAGTGCTCTACCCCTGTGATGAGTTCTCTCAGGTAACAGTAACCTGTGTCACCTGGTATGCAGAGCTGAAGCTTCTCCACTGTGGTGGCCATGTTCCTCTGCTGGATCCGACAGCGAATCACTTCCTCTGTCTGAGCTGTTACCTGGGGGAGGGACCACACAATTGAGAAAAACAATGAAAAAGAGGTCACCCCGTTGACTACCAGGTTAAAGAACGGTCATGTCCACCGCAGAACTGTTCTTGCAGATAATGAGCATGTATCTGTCATGGCTGGAAAACAAAAGCCACAGTTTGTCCTCCACACATGCAGGACTACACTCATACATGAACTTACATCTCTCCCTGCGTCCTGCAGTCTCCTGTTAGTGTCCGTCACTTGACCCTTTGAAAACAAACAGACATCAACATTAATGCTCTGAAATATCTCCTCTTATTCGTCTCTATTAAGAATTAAGTTACAAATTCTAAAAAAAACCCTAATAAATCCATTTCTGAACTGACTGAAGAATAAATTTTGTGTTACAGGAGTTTGACTAATTAAGAGTGCATTTGCTGCTCTGCTTCATGCCCTCTGCAGCTCACTCCCATCAGCTGCTTAGGCTTGTTATCAGCTCATTGTCCATGAAGAAGCAAGGACAAAGCCGGGTAAATTCAGATTAACCAGTCAGCGGGGACCTGAACCCATGGTCGGTGCACTGGGCCTTTCATGGGCTTTAATGGCTTGTGACAGGCTCTTTCTCACAGATTCAGTGACAAACTTCTCAATTCTGGATCTGGATTTTTGAACTCTCGGCTCTTGTCACACAACTGAGAGCCATGACCTAATTGACCAGTGAGCTTTTTGAGTTTTTTTTTTTTTATCAATGAAGAATCCAATCATGAAAATATACTAACAACACAATTATCTCTCCTGTTGCTACGAAACATAGATTGTAAACTTTTGGAAAATAAATAAATAAATAATATTAATTCTGGTGAACAATGCGATAACAAATCCATCCATCCATTTTCTATACACCCTTGTCCCTCGTGGGATCAGGAGGTGCTGGTGCCTCTCCAGCTACGTTCCAGGCGAGAGGCGGGGTCACCCTGGACAGGTCACCAGTCTGTTGCAGGGCAACACAGAGACAAACAGGACAAACAACCATACACACACACTCACACAGACCTAGGGAGAATGTAGAGAGACCAATCAACCTGACAGTCATGTTTTTGAACTGTGGGAGGAAGCCGGTAAACAAACAAATACTGAGAAATAAAGCAACAATTTCTATTCTGAGTTCACAACAAACACTAAGGGAAAAAAAATGGAAATTATTATTTCCATCTCAGCAGCAAGGTTTTGTTGAAAACGTTACTTTTGGTCAATGTCTCCAATTTCTTAAAGGGGTGGCATTTTGTGTTTTCCATTGTACCATTTTATAGCATGATCACGTTACCTTCAGTCGCTGTAAAAACTATATATATGTCAAACATGACTTAAAGAAAGTTGACTTTGCAATTTGATGTCTTGGGCACTGCCTCTTTAAGATGGAGTGGATACTTCAGGTGGAGTGTTCTTTCTGAAACTTTCTGAAACGTCATCATAACAATGCTCCTCCATTATACTGTTAACAACCGACTGAAAACGTAAAACGTATTTTTTTCATGTTTTTATCTGTGGTTTAATGAATTTAATGAAAAGATTTCTTGAACAGCACTTTGGTGAAGTTAATGCCTATTTATAAAGAGCTTTATAAATAAAATGACATTGAGAAGTAGCTCATATGATTATTTCAGCAGACACACAGTTCCACTGGGTGTTTGCTAACTGCTGCTGTCACTAGTCTGAAGGAGCTGATTGGGGGAGTCCAGGTGACGGGTGCTCTGTAATTCAGAAGCTCAGACGGAGATTTAGCCCCTCAGAGGAGCTTCACCTGGAAGAGGCACTTGGTTCTAAGTATTTTACAACTCCAATGGTTGCCCCACAGGCAATTGAAAGATTTCTTGAACATGCATGAAATAATCAAAGCACCACTCCAGGTATGTTTTTGATGAAGGAATAACATTATAAAATGATATAAAACTCAAAAAAGCTGATTTTACATAATACTGCCCCTATAAGAAAGTCAGGGTTGATTAATTGGTGCAAGTTTATATACGTCTTCTTTTTTGAACAGGAGTAGAATTTATTTTTCTAGTAAAATCCAACATATATTTATATATTATTACAACATGTATTTACATATAGGAATGCAGAATTTAGAGATTTAGTGATGATTTGTTTTGAAGTCTTGTGTGTCCTCCTCACTCTTACCATCAGTTTCTCTGCATCAGCACGCACTTTAAGAAGTTCAGTTATGGCATCCACAAAGCCTTGATGGTGGAAATTACACATCTTTTCAATCTCACGGTCATGGTTCCTTATCCTGGCGTCCAGCTTCTCCATAAACCGTTTGTGAGCATTGGGCTGGTCATCATAAATGGACCTAAAGAAGACAAAAGGGGAACATGAAGAGGGTTGGGGAGCAAAAGAGAAAGAGGGTGAGAACTCTAGAAAATATAGATAAACAAAGCAATTCATTTTCACCTGTGTCTCTTTACGTGTGTCTATGTCCATAGTTAAAGAGTTTGAGTTTTGCTTTAAGTTGTTTGATGATCACCTTGGCTCTGTTACATTGCAGTGATTCCTGGCGCTGTAGCCGTACTTGGTAGCTCAACTGTGTTAGTTTTTTAAAATTATTATTATTGTTATTATTTGTGGACAGCCTGCCAGGGGGCATGGAAAATCTTTTCTTTTACATTCAGTCGCAAAAGTTGCATGTTATCTTGACGAAGCTGTGCATTTTGTAGCAGCAGCAACTTGCTTAAATATAAAATCATGTCAATTCAAAACTGTAAGATTTATAGTTATTACAGAATCACACAGATAATAAATAAATGCCTTACACAGAGAGGACTTAGAGGCAGTCAGGCCTGTATAGCACTTCACATGAGGATATTATATGAGTAAAGTTTTTGATGAGCACAGCAAGAACACTGTCAGTTCCCAACAACAATCCAAGGTTTATTTCAGAAACAATGTCTCCATCTAGTGACACTAAGTGAAGTACAGTTATTTTTATCAATAAACAAAAAACAGTAGGCAGAAATCACCAGCTTCAGTTAAAAATTATTACATTTAAATAATCAAAAAAGCCTGCAAAGAAAAACATTAAGTTGTTTACAGGTGATGTTATTTTTCCCACCTTACATCAGACACTAAATTTGGCTGTGTGATTTGTTTGCATATGAACCACAAACTTTATCACTAATTAACTTATTTCACTGACTGAGTGGGAAATGATACATCCAACATACTTTAATCACAATAAAAGCTGAGACTCCAAGGAGAGTATGCTGTATGTATTTATGTTTATGATCAACAGCCACATATCAAGGATTTTTTTTTACCCACATCTGTCAAACGTCTTTCTTTTATTTCCAGCTAACTGGATTTGTCCTGCTACAACCTGAAGTTGTCACAGAATAAGTATATCCAATGCTACAGCTGGAAAAGGACACCTTGAATGCAATTTTTCTTTTGGGATTATTTTTAAAAGCATCACAAACTACCTGAATGTCAATAACTTAACCTTTTTCAATCTCCACACCTGGTATAGAATTTAATGATCTAGATGCTACAGCTCACCAAAGGAGCAAGGTGGGAAAAATGGAACAATAAATTCAACTAATATTGTTATGAAAAGTTTTAACATTATTAGGTCAGTTTTATGTTCTCTAAATACAAGATCTCTGCAGGTTTTAGTGAGATTTTAAGACTCCATGAGAAAAAACAGTTCACATATGAGATGTAATAGTCCTGCCAAGACTTGTGGCAAACTCACATTTTTTCCCACAAATTTAAGGTATTTTAAGTTTTTAGGTACATGAATCTAAGGCTTTTTAAAAATGTGAGGACACCTTGTCAAAATGTTTGTGACGAGTAAAATTAAATAAGAAGATAAACAGAAAATAGTGACATGCTGCAGTTTGACACTCCTGCACCAGATGGATGTTTCATTATCGCCACATTTTAACAACCAACTATGGTATTTTTTTAGTTTTTAGAAAATAATGCATATTACATTACCTTATATATTAGATCTTATCACTATTCTTCTTTCTAATTTGTGAAAATATTCAACTACAAAGACAAATAAACAAATCCTGTCTGTTCAGTATGTTCAAACACTTCATCTGCAGTAATCTCAGAAAATCCTAATCTTGTACGGCAGGACAGTTTTACCATTTCTTTTCTTTTGCTCATTCTCCATGACACCTTATGAACTCGGACATTCACGCTGTTGGTGTGGAAACTCTACTTCTGCATCTCCAATCCATATAAAGCAATCAGTTCTCATGAGCAAAGACCAGATGAACACTTCCACTTCTCGATCTCTCCATACTAACAGTGGAACAGCTGAGTCATGAACACAATGCATGTTTACTCTTTGTTATATAATACTAATACATCTAGCTCAGATGCTTTATTAAATTAAGCTAAAGCGAATTTATGGACAATAAGAGAATGCACTCATTCTCTTATTGTTTTCCATCACCATAATGTCCCCAAATGCTCTCTGAGTGTTAGCACCTTGGTCACTAATATTGAACTAATTTGATTGGAAAATTCATCTTAATACTGCAACTGTCATTCTGAGGACATTCATATAAACTGTCCTACACACTTCAAAGAGAATAGAACGAGCTTACTATCTCCCAAGGATGTGCTATATTATGGGCCTTCACAGTAGCTGCTTCAAAGTGCAGCATTAATGATTACAGCTGAAAGTCAATCCCCAAGTTACTGATTAGTTAGTGTCATAATGGAAAGACAAGTCACCATATGACTTGACTCAGTGTTTATAACTTCCTCATTCATCTGGACTTACTGAAGTCAGTTGCAAGGAGGAATATTGCTATTTTGTAGCAATCTTCAACAGTCAAGGCAGCTCACAGTGATAAAAACATAACATGATAAACAAATGAAAAAAAAAACACTACAGTTGCAAAATAAAAAGTAATAAAAAATAGTACTCTAGACAAGAATTAGTTAATGTTTCAAAACTCAGTGATACAACAACAGGTCTGTAATATATTTTGGTGCTTAGTCATTCAGATTTATAAACTACCAACAATATTTTAAAGTCTATTCTCTCAGTGGAAGGACTTGAGAACTGGGTGATGAGCTCTATCTTCCTGGTTTCAGTCAGAACGCCAGGAGCAGCCTTCTTCATCAGCTGCAGCTGGAGGACTGGTTTTTTAAGCAAGATGCTGTTGCATTAATCAATGCAACTAAAGAGAAACACATGGATGAGTTTCAATAGATCTTTTGGGACATCAGTCATTTAAACCTAGAAATGTTTTTTAGGTGATACAAGGCCTGCAGACCAAGGACTGGTTCACGTCTTTAAATCAGACTTGAACCAGTCATGTACAATAGCATTAAGTTGGACCCAGACTTAATGCTGGCCAACCATGTCAAATACTCCAGCAGAACCAATGCCATGGTTCTTCCACAATCCGTGTTGACTTGGATGTTATTGAACACTTTAACAAGAGTTGACTCAGTACTGTAGTGAGAAAGGCATCAAAGTGGTTGATCATTGTTAAGTAATTATTTAACTGTGTAGGAGGGAAAAGTTTACTATTTCAGTCGCATTTCAATGGTAGGCAAAACGTTTGCTAATCTGTGCACTGTGGCAAACAAGGCATGAGCACTAAGGATGTTTTTGTTAATAAACTTCTCAAAGAATGGTTCCTTTACATGCTTCAGTGCTAACTGTTCAGTCTCTGTAGATTTCACAGGGAACCTAGCAACATAGCAACCAGGATCAAACCAGCAAAGCAATGGTGGGACCTCTTTCCAAAAGACATTTGAAAACCTAAGCCTAACTAGTCTCTGTAACATGAAACTACATGCAGCCTGGCCATCACTCTGTGTTAACAAACTTACAAACTGAGTGACTGTACATGTAAATACAAGCTTTGTCTGTATTTACATGTATCAGCCCATTGTTTGTGTTTGTAAAGACATCATTCCTATATAGTTGCTAATAAGGTGTGTGAGCAATGAACGACCTGCTTGAAGAATTTCAATCAGGTTTCAAAGATCATCATACCGTTGAACAGCCTTAATTGGAAATATCCAGAGTCTATGAGAGGGATTTTATGAATGAGTTTTACTTTATAGTTGGAAATCCAAATGAAAATTTCCACCTTGGTGGACAATAAAGTTTTATCTTATGTCATGCATGTATTTATTCAAGGTTGGACAAGAGTAATTCTTTACCAACAGGAATTAAACTTAAAATCCTTTAGCCGAGACTAAATCTGCAGCAAGAGTTAAAAACAGAATAAAATTTAAGATTATCCTTCTTACATATAAAGCCCTTAATTATCATCTCCATCACGTATTAGAGATCTGATTGGTCCATATGTTGCTAACAGACTGTGGGCTTACCGCTGGTTCAGAGGTTCTAGCAGTAGAATGGGAGGAAGATCCTTTAGTGATCAGAATGAAATAATTGAAGTTATTTTCTAAATTCAACTTTTAACTTCATGTTTCTCTGTTTTTTCTTTTCATAGAAACCACATCCGGTCTGTCTTTCTGTTTAGCTGTACACCTTCTTTGCATCAGCATCAGCTGAGTTGCTGCTGATTTCTTCATGATGCACTTGGTCCTGTCTTTAGTGTTTAACCTCGTCTCTCTCCTCAACAAAGCCATTGGCTGATCTATCACTGCAACTCACTACATACGCTCAAGACAGACAACTGGCTCAGAGCTCATCTGCTTAGCTGTGTTTCTCTTTTAGATGACGCCGCAGAAAGAGCTACTGTTGCCATTTAACTCTTTACTTTTTCTTAAAACATAGTCAGTACTTCTTGGTCAGAATATCTGAGTTTCTTTTGTGTGTCTGCTTTGCCTTATCAAACCTCCAGCAACATGATCATTCATACCGAGCAAAGTGTTGGTGCTGCTGGATGTTTCGTCCTGCTAAAGGGGACTTTTACTCTCCACTGTTGCTTTGTGCATGCTCACTAAGGGATTGCTGCAAAGTTTTATACTTGGGAGTAAAGATCCTTACACACAGTGGCAATCTGAAGAAAATAACCTTTGACCACAAAGAAAGTGGTGATGACATGTTGTGTGGTATAAAAAAGAATAGGGTCAAAAGATGTGGATTAATCATTTTGAATATTATTGGAATTTTCGGCAATGTCAGTGCAATTACATCTTCAACAAACAGCTCTGCCACAACCAATGTAAAAATGAATGAATCTCCATCACACAGGGAGATGGAGACAAAAAAAAGAAAAGAGAAGTAAAATGAATCCATTTGAGCGTATGCAAATAAAACCCAGATATGGAACAAAGACAGAGATAGTAGTTGAGGTTGTTACTATGAAGCTTAAAGATTATGCTGTACATGTACATTGATGTTTTCCTCTCTGTTTTTTTGTTGTTTTTTTAAGACTATCATGACCCTTTTAAATTTATGATACCATTTAAAGGTCTCTGCAACTGCCACACACCCCACTACGCAGGAATATATCCATCCTAACCAGATTTACTGTTTACAGAATGAAACTTAGTGCTGTGATCAGAAATGCATCAATAAACATCAAACAAAACTGAAAGTGTTCTGCATCGTTACCTTCGGGCGTATCTTCATTGTTTTACTCACTGACAGCTAAAGTCATCGCCTCAGGGCATGAATACAGAAAGGTTGCGGCTGAGTTCACTTTGCAGCCTGTCAAACTGATGTCATTCATGGTGGCCTTGACAGCCACAACGGAAGCTAGTTCTGCAACAGAACTGATCCAGAATACAACAGAGCTGGAACTGGATCAATTCAAACCCTCCCCACAGACCGAGCCGCGTCCTGCGACACACTGTTGTGAATCTTAACTTTCTGATTTGTACAAAACAACAAGATTGTTACAAGTTAGCCGTCAGCTAACATCAGCAGAATAACAATAAGACATACAACGTCCACACGAGCAGACAATATTGACATCTCCGTTAATTCAATGGTTTTGTATCTTTATTTAGCATTAAGGAAATCACAAGTGAGTCTGGTGTTAGTAAAGATTTATTACATTTATTCAAGCGCTTTGTGAGCTAGTTTGTGTGTAGCTTCTTGCTTCATTTCATCACTACGGATGTTAGCTAGCAGTGCTAGCCCTGGCCTTACAGGCTGTGAATGTTTCTACATAAAGGTTCTAACATGGAGAATAAACAACCGCACGCGGACAGAATCACCGGCTCTTACCGGAGAGTCGGACCGACACAAGCCGTGTCTGTGCTCTCAATTTCCTGCAGTATCCGCTCATGCTCCGTTACACACTCCAGGGTTTCATTGTCCGCCATGATAGTTATGTACAGTGTATTACAGTTTTGACTGCATCTCCAGCACCGAGCAGTCCGACGGAGCTCCGGCCTCCAGGGGGAGCTCTAACAGATATTATCTATCATTCGGGTCAATTCTAACAGTTCAACTAATGATAGTTTGCATCTGTAACATGCTCAAAGTTAGAATCACATCATCCATAAGAACAGCAATATGTAACAAGAGTTACATATTACATACATTGATTTAGTATTTGAAACAAATAGAAAAAGAAACATTTAAACAATACTGTGACAAAAGGAACATCTTTAATTTCAGATCCATTAGAGAGAAAACAGCCTCATTAAGGAACCATGGCCCCAACAAAAGAGCTGCCAACTGAAAGATTGGAAAAAGTTGTTATATTCCTCAAAGTAAAAATCCAAATTTCATCCACTAAGCGCAGGTTTGGCGATGAAAGTCTTCTTTTATGATGATGGCACATCCTTCCAAATGTGTTAAAAGCATAAGAATGCAAAAATCAGTGGCATGACCAACAAACAGTTTGAATCTGAATGCATGGTCCCAATTAAAACAAAAGGTAAATGGCAATGCTCTATTCTGCAAATCTGACCTGTCAGCCTCTTTGTGAAGCTCCTGTTTCTCATCGCTGAAGTTTATGTCTTCAGGTTCTTGTTTAAGAATAAAGAACTTACAACAATAACCATTCTAAATATTTACCCATGGCTGCACAAAACTTCTCATTGTTTCATCTATCTAAATGGGATAGGTGCAGTAGAAAGCAATATGTGCAAAAACAGTCCAATATCACGAATCCAGTAGGAATGTGACAAAGAACAATCTACAGGCTGGCTAGAAAACTACCATTTCCAAAGATAGAATCCCTTATATGAGTCTAGTAAATTATATTTATGAGAAGTTGTAAACACATAATAAAATTAGCACACACACACACACACGCACGCACGCACGCACGCACGCACACAGACACACACACACACACACACACACACACACACACACACACACACACACATATATATATATATATATATATATATATATATATATTAGCATCTTTCCTTCTTATGTAATATTCCGAGTAAAACAAGTGATTTGATTGAAATTTGAATTCCCTCTAAAAGAGTTCTAGATAGCACAGTATAATATTGCAGTACATGATTGCTGCATTGCAGTACACTACTTCTGTACTTTTCCACATTGAAAAGTTGCTGTGATGCCTTTTCTGAGGCTGGTAAAACTTCCTCAAGCTCTTTGCTTGAATCTCATTTTCACTCATTTTCTTAGTTAAGATATAACAATCAGATAATGAGTTGTCCATAAATTTACCTTAAAGTAGTTCCTAGAGGCAACTCCACAGATTCTAACTCAGCAAAAAAATTCCCAAAGGCCTTCTCTTCCACTTTTTCTTCTTCAATTTGACTTGGTGGGTCGGGTAGCGCTGCATGGACCCTGTCAGTGTCCATCTTTAACAGAACTAAATAAAAAAAGACAGCAAAAAAATCAGTGTGTGTGTTTGTATGGAGACAAGAAGGTGGGGGTTGAATTCCAGGGCACCTGCTATGGTCAGCAGAAAATGAGGGTGCAACAGGAAAAAGAGACCTTGTGATTCCCTGAACTTTGAAACCAACAAAACGAAATCTTGACTGTTAGACTTATAAAGCTTGGCACAGAAGCAGATTTAGTAAGTACTAATTACTATATACAGATATGTTGTGGAAGAGCAGCTTAAGAAAAGAGCAGCTTTCACAACCCACTTTGTTATTTCCTTCTATTCTTCCCAAAATGGAATTTGAGAATTGAAAGGATTCCTCAAACAAGCAGAAAAAATCAAGACAACATTCAAAGTATGTTTTTGACGAGACAATAATATTATTATATGATTTTAAGCTCAAAAGGTTGATTTTACATAATACTGGCCTTTTAGAGGATTACATCGGGAAGCCATTCAAATACACACGGAACAAACAACAATTCACACACAGAACCGCTCGAGCCTGGTAACAATTAAAAGAGACTAATTTATCAACATATTTTGGCCAGTTTGAGGAGGTTTGAGGAGGTTGGAGAACCCACAAAAACACCAAAACATGAGAGAAGATCATGCAAGCTCTATCATCAACCTTTACCTAACCAGGAGCTTTAAAAAAACTCCTTGAGATGAAAAATCTCTCTTGCAAGAGAGTCGTGGCAAGTGGCAGTAACAGAAAGATCCCAGGCCAGGATTCAAACCTGAGATCTTCCTGCTTAAGCGCCTTAATACTAACAACTGTTCCTGCAGGCAGCCGGGACAAAAGGTAGACAAAAAATGTTCTGTCTTATTGCTGTTTAGTAGTGATGCAAGTTATTGTAAATTAATAAATGCAAACATAGTTCTGACTTCCCTGTGCAGCAGTCATACAAACACAGTAAGAGGCCAATTACATAACAAAATAGTTGGCCTGTTCCGTAACGGCCAAACGTCGCAAAATTATATATGTCCGAAAAAAGTACTTTGACAGAGAGCAAAAATGGGAAGTGAAGAGAGAGTATGACTTTGAGCGATGGTTTGACATTCTCCTCTCCATTATGGCGCATCGGCATTTTGTGGAATTTGGAACCCAAATACAGGCAAGTTAAAAATAATGCCAAGTTGGAGCAAAATTAAGAAATTCTATAACCCAGACTGAAAACTGAGCCAAAAATTGTTTTGGTCCAAAAAATATAGAATAATTTTAATATTAATTTGTTTTAGCCCTGTCACTTCTGGCGGTACTAACCAAAAACCACCAGAATGCTGTGGTTAATGTATTCAATATTAAACTTAGTGTTGGTGTTAATATGCTCTTCATGTCAAGTGCATATGTTTTATTAAAAAAGTGAAGAGTGAGGTTCCCATTGTCTCCTCTGTTCTCCATGTGCTCTTCCTCTCCATGCTGTGCCAGCTTCCTGCCCACTTCCTGCCTGCTTTTTGTGTGCATCCGGGGCAGAAGCTGCTATGCAACTTTTGACCTGTATTGTAGGTTATTCTCTGCACAAATACAACCGGAGGATGTCTGAACACACTAAATTCAGAGCCAAGAGCTTGTCATTTCTGATAAAGTCTCTCAGAGTTTTGACACTGAAAAAAACATCAGTTTTTCCAATTTTAATAATTTGTGGACATGGTTATGTACTCTTATCTGTTAATGATAAGCATGAAGTCAAATCCTTGAAATTACAGTGTGAACAGCAAGAAAGGTTTGAAATCAAAACTTTTAAAGCCCTGTTGTTTGGAATTTTTTAAAACTTTTTTATTCATACTTAATTTGGTTAAAATATATCTTTTTTTTGTTTGTTTGTTTTTATCAACTCTTAACCAGTTGGCCTTTGTTCTTTATCACACACTGAGCTTTCAAAGCCAGAGCAGACTGTAACCTCTCCAACAGATGGCAGTAATGCTCCATATATTCTGTGGTGTCAGTATGTAATGTTTCCTCAGAATAATTTTTTCAACTCACAGAAACCATTAGAGATCAAATGAAAAAGGCATCCGGTCCTCACCATTTTGCGTGATGCTATTCTGTTTAGGTCTACTCACTCTGACAATTTTCCATGAGAAAGGGGCAGTACTTTATGCAACATGTACATTCAGCTCGTAAATGGATTTTTACGGTAAAATAATAATAATAATAATAATAATAATAATAATAGTAAATGTTAATAAGTAGATGTAGCCTTTCAACAATATTCGTTCACTAAGATGCACTGAAATGTAAGTAAATGAGTCTGAATCTATCCATTTGAATAGCCTGTTTAGTTGGTCACTTATTCTAGATGTCATTAACTTAATTTTGTCTTTGGTAATAAAGTACGTAAGATTGATCTTATCTTTGACTTGAAAATCCAATTTGAATCACATAATTCTAGAATTTGCTTACTTCTCCTCTGGAATAATGCCTAAACCAAAAACATCCTGAGCAGGAGTGATTCTGAAAATGATTCCATTCATTTGTTACTTCATGGTTGAACTGTTGTCATTTTTTTACTATCAGGAAATCACCAAGATTTG
This sequence comes from Poeciliopsis prolifica, assembly GCF_027474105.1. Lineage (NCBI taxonomy): Eukaryota > Metazoa > Chordata > Actinopteri > Cyprinodontiformes > Poeciliidae > Poeciliopsis > Poeciliopsis prolifica. The sequence continues at coordinate 711,811 of NW_026562449.1, forward strand.
GTAAAGTTGATCTAAAATGCAGCTCAGAGTTCTGATGAAAATTACAAACATGGACCATAACTCCCAGTTTTAACAGTCTATAAGGAGAACACTCTGTCTACTTCTAAGACTATGTTTACAACTTTACTTTGTGATGCAGGTTATAATTGGAGCTGCTTAGGTTAGCCTCAGCTATCTTAGTAGTTGTGCTGCCGTAGGTTTAGGCTAGTTTGGAGGACAAACTGACCATTTTTCCTTGTTCTGTTATATTCTTCTCCAATTTGCATTACTTGTTGTTTCAACTTCTAATTTTATACTGTATGTCTTTTTTCTCTACATTTTCTCTATATGTGGCCTGGTGTTCTATGTAGCTGTGACAGTTTCGTGGATTGGAGGATTAACTGCATCTCTCTTGAAGTTATTGGTTGAGGTTTTGTTGCAACTGACTGTATGGTCTCTCTTTTATCCTACAGCCTTTAAAACCAGCGCAGAGTTGACCTGTTTCTCTCACAGATGAAACTGCTTAGGAAGGATTACCTTATCACTTTTCACTAATATAGAAAGCACTCCCAGATCAGGACTTCTGTTTCTTTTTTTTTTGTTTGTTTGTTTGTGCTCTATTTTCTCAAACCTCCAGTATTTTATCCTTTCTTTCATGTCCTCTAAAGCTTAGATATCTATACTTGATGTCTGTATAGACATCAAGTACAGTTTCAAGTGTGAGCACTTGAAACTGAAGTCATATCACTTGATTCTGCTCAGAGTCTTGGTCAGTAAGCTGATTCTGATTCTGTGCTGGATTGTATATAAACCATGCATCAAACTGCATTTCTGACTGGCCTCCTGCTTTCTTCTGATGGTTCCTCTTGTATCCTTGGAGCACACCAGGGTTCGGAGAACCCACCCTTAAGATGGAGTTTCTGTCATGATCTTCGGGACTTTGGTTTTATTTTGGAAATGGTATTCTGCTCCATTGTTCCCTGTGTGTTCTATCAGTCATTTCTCACATTTCCTCGGTTCATCTTCAGTTGTTTATCTTCTGGACAAAGTTTCTAATCAAACACCTGCTCCTGGTTTAGTAATCAGAACTTGCTAGCTTAACCATCTATTAGCCAGCTGCAGTCATGCTGTTATTTCCACCAGCTGGCCTCCTAGTGTTCCTCTGGTGATGTATTATTTTAGATTATTTTCACCTGCTCCTGTCTCCTGCATTTGGGTCCTTCTCCTCACCATTATGTAGCAGTAAGTCTGCATGTAGAGCTCTTGTGAGCCCAACAAAAAGCTTGACTAGCTCAATAAGTGTCTCTCTCAGGGCCTAGTGTGCTCAGTGTACTCAGTCATGTTCATCGCTTACACAGGGAGATACACATAGATGCACACAGAAGAGAGAAAAATGGCATTTGTAATTATTGCTTAGCAGACACAAACCCCTCAGAGGTTGTTAGCTTTGTCTCCAGCCTCCTTAAAGTGGACAGGTTGTGACTGAGAACCAGAGGAAATGTAAACATCCTCCTCAGTGGATATCTGTGTCTGCTGTTCTATGTCCCTTATTGTTACTCTACAAAATCAACAGTGATTCAAGTATTGGTGTTTTCATTACAGAAAATCATTTTTGATGATATTAAAGCAAATGTGAACCTTGTTGGTTGTTTTTAGTGATGAAACAGTAAATTACCATCTAATATTGTAATGGTTTTATCTTATGCTACATTAAGAAATAACATTCTAGGTTTTCTGGCTGAAGTTATAATGCGTGAAGTAGAGGCTTTGCTCAACAAAGACTGGTGGAGTCACAGTGTGCAGGTTGAGCCGCAGTCGCTGCAGACCAGGTTGTTTGCAGTGCAGTCTGTCTTCCTCCATGGCGGTCAGCTCCTCTTCACCTTCATCCTCCTGGAACAACAGGTCAAGCTCATCCGGCTACACAGATTTATCAAAGACTAAGGGGAAGTCAAACAAAGCTAATGGCTTTCATCTACCTTCTGTCGAGTCAACATCAAAACAATCAGAAAAGTTTTGAATCTGCGACAAGACATAATTAAAATAATGAAATGTTTGTTAATTTTAGACACTTAGATCTTCTTTAAACCATTGAAATGAAAATGTAATAGATTTGTTTTCTATTAAATAGGATAGCATTTATCCTTGTGACATAAACAGTGTAATGAGAAGAGAGAGAATCCCCATTTGTGCGTGAAGTGCTTGATATACTTTAGTCATCTAATCAGTCAAATATGACTCATCTGAGAGGGAGCTATTGAAGAGTGAAGAAGATAAAGTTTGAAGGAAGAAAGACAGGAAAGAGTCCAGAAAGCTATTCAGTGTTTGTAACGCTGGCACCAAGTGAGTCAGAGCTGTTTCTGGATAAAACTGTAGTGTAGTGAAGCCAAACATGGAAACGGTTCTTGAGAAAAGTGGATGTTCGTGGAGGACGACCAGCTCCTTCCAAAGGAGTTCTGCATTCATGTAATTTACCTGAAGGAATAAGCCTTGATCCTGGTTTCATTCTGAATTCTGCAGAATGAATCCTTGAATTATAGATGCCCTGAATTGACCCTCTCAGCCATTCCTCTGAAGGAGCACAGCATCATCAAAGCTGACCCCCCGTCCCACACACATGAATATCATAGCTTCCATTTGACAGAAATGACAGAATGGGACAGAGCACAGACTGGAATAAAGCTAACATGCAAGTGCTGTGTGCTGAATCTATGTTATGCACATTTGCTGTTAAAACTATAATATAGATTTAAATGTCAAGATTAGCTCAGACAATGCAGATTTTGTGAACAGATTCAAGCAGGCAGTGGGAAGGAGGCTATGCTCTAATCTTGTGTTTGTCCTCCCTGATTTTCCTGTTTTCCAGATATTGGTGCTGATAAGAAACCTATTGACTAGGATTATTATATGATTATCAGAACTGCTGGCTGTTTTAAACAGCATTCAAAATTAAGATGGTTTTATTAGAGTATTGTCAAATTATTGTTATTCTCAGATGGCTTTGACAGTATGGCTTCACTATTCATTCAGTGCTCCCCGTGCAAATACAGATGTCTTGATAATTGTTTGTTTTTTGTGTTCAACAGCTGGCTGCCTCCATAATCTCTACATTTCCCTCTGAGCAGTGATGATTGCTAGCTGACCTCTACACCCACAGGAAGCTGTTTGCTACATTATTACTTGCTGCACAAGCAAAGAATAAAGAGCAACAAATATTTTCTATGACAAAACATTTTTTAAGAGTATGCTTTTTTTCTTTTTTTTTAGCCCATTGTCAAATAATTGTTGGACACCGTAATACCAAAAATGAGTGTGTCACTGTGTGCATGTTCCAGTCTGGTCTGTCCACCATTGTTGTGCAATTGACTCAGCATGCTTTTAGAATGAAGAAGTGAAAAAGATGCAAAGATACACACAGTGTTTATCAAAGCAGTGCAGTTGCATACCGTGAAGGGGTCTTAGATTGCCTCCTGTTGTTGAACATGTGCTGCCACTGATAGGCAAATGTCTAGGGCCAACAGTTTTTACAGTTTGCTTTTGGTCTCTCTCCTTTTAAATGAAATGAATCTAAAGATGCCTAATTAGCTCCTGAGATAAAGATAACTTAATATATTTAGAGGCAGGGCCGGCCCTAGCTGTTTGAGTTCCCTAAACACCAGTGCTGTGTGGAGCCCAACCCTCAAAGCATTTCTCTTCACTTGATGCTGGAAATAAAAGTTCACTAGCTTTTGTAGCATTATCATTTTCTCATGTTACGTCAAAATGAACTATACATATGAATGCTGAAGTCATTCCCTGTAGTACTAATAGTCATTTCATTGTTTGAGTTGTTGCAAGCAAAACTGTTGAACTTGTCAAAATCTGCCAAGCAAATTGTTTGCATTTCATTCTTTTTTTAATCTCTCTCTCTGTATGACCTCAGCTTTCACTGATGGTTTGTTGTTAAGATGTTTCCACTTTGCTTTTGCACAATGCTGTGACCAAACTAGAACTACAAAGAGCATTTGCAATAAAAAGAAAAACATGCAAATTCAGTATCTGGTACTCATTTAACTCACGAAATACAGTGATGTGTAAGTTATAGTTTTTTCAGGGCTGTGCTACATTTCTTACATCTGTCTCAATATTTCGAAAATACCAAGTGAGTTTCTCAAAAAATATACTACAGTTGAAGAACTCAAATTTTACAAATTAACTTTGTCTGTTGAGTTGTCTTTACTGAGCAGGAATAGATGTTTTCCCATCATTGTTGGAGCTACAGATCTTTGAGGTATCCACCAAATCAGCTTACAGTCAAACGACTCTGCTTCTAATATAATGCAAATTTATCTGACATGTCTTAAATTTTGACATTGCACTAATTATACCGTTTCTAATACAAACTGTAAATCCAATAAATACAGGATCTTTTTGTCATCACTAGCACATCATGCATTGTTTTGTTTTTGCCATGCTGTTGTCTACAGCAGCCCACATTCTGATCATTTGTGATTCTAAAGCATATCATCATTTAGCTGTAGCTTAGCAAGGCACAAGGCTCTGTCTTTGTCAGTAAATGATAGGATTTCTCTTGTTAAATTCATTTTCAGTGAACATGCCGTTCTTTGAATCCTTTGGTTTCAGTTCACCTCCTTCCCGTCCTCTTGCTTTGATGCAGACCAAACAAAGAGGAACTGGGAGGAAGTGATAAAGAAGCTCATCCTGTTACTAGCATTGTTTCAGATAATACTTTCCATGGATAATGGAGATGTAGCTGGGTGCACAGCTTGTTTTCTGATAATGAGCTTGTTCTTGAATGTAAATCAACACCTTTCAGAACTAACTTGACTAAAATGTTCCAGTTTACAAGAAAATGAAAACTACTGATTAAAGAATAGCACATTATCTCTGAACAGTTTATACTCCATGACAAATATGTTTTAGTGTTTGTCTAACAACGTGGTTAGCAACACAGGAGCACCACAGGGCTCTGTACTCTCACCATTCCTCTTCTCTGTACACTTCAGACTTCCAGCACAAATCTGATTTCTGTCACCTCCAGAAAAACTCTGATGACTCTGCTGTTGTCAGGTGAATTAGAGATGGACAAAAGGCTGAGCACACAGAGCCGGTGAAGCGATTTGTGTCATGGTGTGGGAACAATTGTAGATGTCAGACCGACTCTGGAGATGAAGATGCAAAGAAGGATTCTTCATCAAATCAAGAAAATTATGAAAATTATGAGGATGATCTCAAGAAGACCACCTCTTCCTGAGACTGTCTTAGAAAAACAGTGTCTTTAGTTAGTCTTCTTCAAATAAGCTGTAATACAGACTGCTACAGGAGCTCTTTCCTGCCAACCACCATGTGCTACTGTATACTATGAAGAATTAGAATTGTAAGTTGTAACAACATTTAGTTTCCCTTTGGGATCAAGAAAGTGTTTTTGAATATAAATTGAACTGTAATGAAGAAAAGTGAACTGCAAACTCTTGATTTGATCATATCTGCTCCGGGGATACTTGACCTGTTTCCCACTGAATGTTGGACATTCAGTGGTTTGAAGCATTCCTCATTCCTCTGCCCCACCCTGCTCGGCAAGAGAGGGAACAGAATGGAAGTGTTTTTTCCTTGGCATGGTGTTGCTTTGGGTGTAGTCTTTCTTCATTATCTTCATGATATTTCTCACCTTGACTCAGTTTTGTTGTGTTGCATCCTGCTGTCTTTTAATCCTTTTTCTTGTCTAACATCCTCTTTTGGCCAAGAAAAATCCCCCTTCACCCAGTCTCCAGTCTTCACCTAATACTGTCCTTTCCTGTCTGCAAGACCATCACTGTTTTCACAGTCCTTTGCCGGAAACCAAACAAATTAACACCACATTGTTCTGTGCAGTCACATTAAAGCTGGAAACATCAGCACCATAATAGTTTCCTGAAACCCTTCATTTGTCTGTTTAGAGGTGGCACATCATGCAAAATCTCCTTTTGTACTTTTTACAGAAAAGTTTAAATTTGCATCGCCAGTGCAGAAGAGATATTGTATTCTGTTTGGATCATATTTTCATTGTGGTCTTTTTTCTCTATTCCTTACTATGTTTTATTAACTATTACGTCACAATATTTGCTGCAGAACTGCTAAACAAGTTCCTGCTCTTCTATTTTGTGAATGCGTCTTTTTTATTTCTCGTACACATTTTGTTCAAGGATGCTGATGTTATGAAGTTCATATGATAAAATGTTCAGCTGTTGGCTTTATTGACATCAGAACCTCTTTGAGGGGTCTGGTTAAATTGTATTTTTTCTTGGAAAAGTGGAGAAAGTCATCTTCCTTTGCGTGAAACACTTCATAGACAACTGAAGTGTCACAAATGATTTGCTAAAAGACTTTGTGAAATAAGCATCAAATTTTTCTCCCGATTGAAATAACAGAAACAGCAAAGCAGCAAGCAGCGAACAAAATAATTAGACATGAATTTCTTGTATTTTGATATGATGTCCATTGTTTTGACAGCAGTAGCATTGTGATTTAATTATTGGATGAGCCATTAAATAAATTCATTACATTTAACCTGTCCCCCCAGCAGGTTCTTTCCATCTCCATTTCAATGGAGATAGAAACTGAAAAAACATTTTTGAAGGGAGAAAAACATATCATGAACAGTGAGGAGCAGTTCATCAAAATTTATTCACAAGTGGACAAACTTTGTAGAATGTCAAAAATCTCTGCCTTCATGATGCATATAATAATGTAACTGACCCATCATGTGACTTAGTTTAAAAAGGAGAGGTGAAATACTATTACCTTTTAGCTCCTAAATGCCACCCCCTTTTATTTATTTATTTATTTATTTATGTTAACTTGCTGTTTTCACATGATACCTGAAATGCTAAAATCAAATACTATAGAGGAGAAACTGCTGACGCCCATCCAGGCTGAGGATTTTGATTTGTCTGAATGCAGACCTGCAGGGAGGACAGAGTTTCCTCACTGAGTTTGGTTCTGTTTATGCCACAATACTGTTTGACAGACTTATTGGCATTTTGTTAATTTCTTCAATAAAAATAAAGTTTTATTAAATTACTACACACAGGTAAGAATGCATTTTGTAACATAACCAATGGAGGAAAATGATAAGCATAAGGATTAGATTCTCATTCTCCACTCCTTCCTCAGTGTTCATGTTTTGGTTTTATTGTTCTTCCATGGCTCCTTACCTGACCCTCTGTGATTATCTTTGATACACCATCATTCCTCCCTGTTGTCTTCCTGTTATGTTCTTCAGTTGTTCCTCTGGCAACAACTGGAAAACAGTGTGAAACACTTCAAATTTCTCGCTGTTCTCATATCTCAAGTTCCAAGAAAACTGGGACATGAAAGTTTCTATTTTGATTTGCTTAATAAACACTCAGAACTTCCGCTGATGTGCTCGACTTGGTATGAACTTTGGTCCCACCAAAACCATTCAACATGACATCTTCTGCTTAGTGTTTCCAATCATATCTATCATCACTGTTAGCATCAGCATTTATGTCAAGTTACATTATTAACTTCTGAGATCTTATTTTATGCCAGTTGACTGTGCTGCTGTCTTTGTCCATCTGGATGATCTTTTGCAAGTCCCTTAGAAATCATCAGAAACTTGTTTACCCAGTGCTTCAGTGTCTCCTTAGGAATCACTGTTAATTTGAGGCAGAAAAGTTCTAGCTCCATATTTTTATGAATACATACCTGAAAGTGGGTTGGTAAAGATGAATCCAGAGAAGGTTCAGACAGTCAGTAATTGTCCCACTGCTGACAGCTGGAAGTAATTAGTGTCTTAGTAATTAGTTACTGTCACTTCATGAAGCAGTCAAACAGTTCTTGCTGCACAAACACCTCCAGAGAAACATTTTCTCTGGTCACCAGAAGCACACGAATCCTCTGAACCCAGTTATTTCTGGAGCATCCAACCTCACACTCAGAATCAATTCACTTTGAAGATCCAACACTGGAGTGAGTGTGGTCACTACTGCCACAGAGAAATTCATTTTAGAAAGTTCTCCCACACAGAGTACAGTTAAGATAAGAATAATACATGAGACAAAACAACAACATTTTGATACAGAAATAATGATTAGTATGTCTAATACCTGTCTAAAGATTCTCTCTCTAACTCGTTGCTCTGTCCTCCTCTTTCCTCTCCCCATATAGATATTTACCACCACAGTTCATGTTGTTCCCAAACTGTTCCCTGTGTTCTTTCAGTCCCTTAATTCACCTGGATGTTTGCTACATTTGGCCATAACTATTTATAATCGGCAGCCTTGCTGTGCCAGGATGGATTGTTTGAAGAGTTAATTGTTCAGGTGGACTCATTGTAAATTGGATGGTGAGGCAGAAGATCCTGTACTCTTCTAAGTACCAGGTGAATACTTTTAAAACCTCCCTATCTCCCATTTGCTTATGGCCTAATTGAAAAGCAAATAGCACACTTGACTGCACCCACGAATCGGTGAGTGATATCTCCTTAGCTGCCGGAGGAATGAAAGCCTTCTTTGACCTCTCCTGTTTTCCATTGCTTCAAATGGCCTCCGTCACACATTATCTATTGCATTATTGTTTGGGGGATTAATGTTTCACTGTCTAACCTTTTCACACACAGATTAAGTGGTTTTTGGAACAGCTTCATGCCCTAAATGTTGACTCACCATCTGCGACACAGTACTCTGCAGGAACGATTAACTAGAGTTGTACAGGAACAGTATTTTTTTATCAGACATTTGAAATTACTTCCACACACAGTAATAATCAGAAACTGGTCATGAAGAAAGTTTTCAATTTGAATAAGATTTTGGAGTTGTTTCCAAAATGTCTTCGCTTAGGCCTGACACAAGACACCTTTTATGCAAAGTAGCGTCAAAAAACCTTTAAAAGTATTATTATTAGGTACATGATCACAGTTTTAAAGCAAAATTCCTCTTAAACTAGCATGTAAAGTCCATTAAAAGTGTCATTATTTACCGAATGACACTTCATGATGATGGTCATAAACATCCATGAATGTTTATAACAGTTGTTGTCATGTTTATGACAGAGTCACGTTAGTCAAATAAAGTGTTTTCAAATAGTTCAGATCAGCTGCTATTAAGGCTCAGAAAATGTCTGAAAAATCCCAAATTTCAGTGACTCCCAGAGTCCAACCAGAGGAGAGAGAAAACATTCTCCTGTCAACTTCACAGTGAATTGTGATTTGGGTAATATTTAAAGAAGACCTAATTGTTCCAGTGCCAAGGCTTTTTGGTGTGCTCTTGGGTTGGCGCTCCAGGGTGATGAAGCACCTTTTTAAAGAAGAGAACTGGAAGTTATGCTCCAGGTGGAGATAAAACTCATTGGTCAGATTTAGTCCAGTATGTTAAAAATAAGGATTTTGCCAGTGGTCAAACTCAAGTAAGTCACTGGGGTTTTGTCTAGGTTGCTGAACAAACTCTCTCCCTTTGCCTGGATGTCGTATTGTCTGATCCATTTCAAGTAAATTTTAGATTCCACAATTATTGCCCTTTAATGCAGATTGTGTTCAGAACTTTTTTTTAACACAAGTTAGCAATAATTCTACAGTGGTAATACCTAGAAATAATCCTATTAATTGGCATTTAATATCAAACTATACTGGAAGCATCATGGATGATATTTGTTTGTTTTCCACATTGTCATGATCCTCTGTTTTGTTTTATTTGTATTTGTATTTGTATTTATATTTTATTTGTAATGTATTTGATACCAGTCTCTCAACTGATATCCCACAATCATAATTGAACACATCTAGCTAACAATGATGGCAGTAAAACAGATATATAAAGATGACTCAAACATTTATACTTTTCTCTGCTTATTTTAATCAGACACTTAGTTTGTATCACATGAGGCATGCTGCAGGCTTGATGCTGCAGGATTGATGCTGCGCATGTTAGAGTTTTCTTTGGAGTAAATAACGGTTTCACTTCTTTATTTTAGGCACTTGTGTCAGCATTAACTTGGTTGTCCACTCAGCATGCAGCCTTCGAACTTAGTCTATTCTGGGTACAAATGACCTAGTGTTGCTGAATAATCTCCCATGGATGTCAGTGTGGCGTTAGAGAGGAAACTATCAGAGAAATTCTGAAGAACAGAAGGAGCAGTTTTCATAAATTAGGTTCCACAAAGTAAATGAATTATTTATGACTCTATTATACCAGATAAAGACCATCACACAGTCTGCATTCTGAAGTTATTCAAACACCACTGGATGGTGGTAAGGTTGGACATGTACATGGGTCGTGTGCATCCGTCCGCACTGACTGTGGTGCTAAAGGAACAAAAATGCTTCCATTCAGAGGGTGTCACTGTAGACACAGCAGATACAGTAAACCATTTCTGATGGTTTCCAAGAGTAGAACATTCATCTGTTAGGCACTCAGGTAAAAAAAAAAACTGTCATACACATACTGAGAGAGTGTGAGAGCTATGAACTTAACTCTGAAAGGTTTGATACAGTTTATTTTATTGAAGTAGATCACTCTTAAAAAAATTATTGTAGAGTACGTTCTATAAAAGCAGATGGGTTATAATCAAATCCTGCTACATTCACTTAGTTATTTCAGTCCCAGCTGTCAGTCATATTCAATGTGAGGACAGAGGATCTTTTCTTCATGTCCATCAGTCCCAAGTGCAACATGTCTGTATTTTGTCGTTTCAAATTAAAACGTAAATAATAGCAGTGTAATCTTGTGCAGAGCCATTTTTCTCACACGCTGCATCTCAAAGTGAGCATCTGTCACCGTTAAGATGTGCTGAGCGCAGCTAGCTCCTACAAGGGACACATCAGAGGAGATGTTTGCCTTCCTTCAACACAAATCATCATCCGGCTAATTAACTTTGAGCTCAATGGTGAACAAATGACTGAATGGATGCAATAAAATATATTTTTCAACACATATCATATATTTGTATGGGGATGAGATGCAGTTCTTTAATCAGTTTGATGGAATCTGTGTATTCCCTTGTCTCTTTGGTCAATACCACCCGGTATGAAGGATTACTGCAAAGTCAACAATAAAACGACACGAGGAATGAATGCTGCAAGTCAATAACTCAATGCAATCTGCTGGGTTACCTTGGACAATAAACCATTTGAGCTAATCTGAATAATGAACTGGACTGGATTCACTGCTTGATATCCAGAATCAATTGGAATGTATGTTGAATGAATTGAAATGACTTTTTTGAACAAGTCTGTCCTGGTGAAGAGAACTGAGTCAATCTACATCAACCCAGTTGATCTACGTTCCAACCCCCATCTACGGTCATGAGCTTCGGGTCATAACCAAAAGAAAGAGATCATGAATACATGAAACCGAAATAAGTTTTTTTTCGACATGGTGTCTGGGCTCTAACTGAGAGATAGTGAGAAGCTCAGTCATCTGGTAGAGATTCAGAGTAGAGCTGCTGCTTCTCCATGTCAAAAGGAGCCAGTGTTAGGTTAATTAGTCTGCCTAAATGCTCCTGAGGTGTGAGTGTGTGCATGGTTGTTTGTCCTGTCTGTCTCTGGCATTAACATCCTTGTCCAAGGGACAAGTTAATGCTAATGTTAATGCTAATGTTAATGCTAATTAATTAATGGATGGATGGATGGATGGATGGATGGATGGATGGATGGATGGATGGATGGATGGATGGATGGATGGATGGATGGATGGATGGATGGATGATGGATGGATGGATGGATGGATGGATGGATGGATGGATGGATGGATGGATGGATGGAGTTGCCTTGTTTAGATAAGCTCTTTCTTCACAGTGGAGGCTTGTTGGTTACAGCACAGGGAACTGGGGCATTACATACCTCATGGTCAAATGTTAGCAATATGATCAAATTTAAAACGTCAACACAGTCCACACCTAGAGGGAAGAAATCGATTCTCAACAGCAAGACCCTCTGGAGGAAGCAAAGCGTGGAACAAGGAGTTAATTTTACCAGGCTGCCTTCAGATGTTTCTAATTGTCAAAGTGTTGGAGGCTGGTTGGCTCAGAGTGGAGGGACGGGCTTTTGACTTTTATCTTTACTCACATTCTTTCGACTTTGAGAAATCAAAGGAATGAAAGTGGGTTAGACCTGAGGACAGTTAAGCAGTAGCTTCTCATCAAAGTCTTGCCATTTTTTTCTGTTGTGTGTTCTCCCCACATGCGCCTCTGTCCCGGGTGGCGACACCAGTATCGATGTGAGCAATGTTGTCCCTCATTAATTTATCAGTTCAACAGAGTCTGGGAGGGGGAGGTGCAGGGACTCAGCAGGGGAAGATAATGGCTCCCATTTGGCCAAGGTCAACAGTCAACACATTCCTCAGTCGTTCAAATACATCCACACATTAACTTGTATCCATCAATACCACCAAACACACACACACACACACACACACACACACACACACACACACACACACACACACACACACCCACACCCCCTTCCCCCCCCCCCACACACACACATACAGAAAAATATAGCTGGTGTGTTTTAGTGACATTGCCTTGTTCTCTCTGATCTCCACATAATTTCAGGATCTGATTGTTTCTCATCATTTTCACTTCAGTCAGTTCTGTTTTATTTCCTCACTCTGCTCTGTCACTGAGCTCCATGTCTAAACAAGCAATAAATAAAACTTTTTAATGCACTGCCATTCATAGAATCATGGCAAAAAACTGCTCTCCTAAATATACCCTGGAGGAGAACATCTAGTACAAGATGACAGCTTTCATAATCGGGCAGGATAAAAAGGAAGTGTTGATAAATGTCTCATTAAAACAATCCAGCTCACTGGGATCTGATTTTTAACTTATCTGATTATCTTTCGGTTCCAAGTCGTCTTTATGAAACATGTCGAGCGATACATATGAACGAGTAAACTGTCCATTTTCTGATTACAGTTAATGTTCTCATAGGGAAACATTGACAGTCAGATTTCACCTCGCTCTCACACACTGGGCTGACAGAGCCTCACTCATTCATTATCACTCATTCATTATCTCTTCAAACATTCCATTGAAATGTATGTGTGTGAATTAGTCATTAGACTCTAATCACCTTGTGTTTGTTCTTTATTTGGTGCTTGAATTGACCAAACGAGGAAGACTGGCTCTGCTTAAACCCATCAGCTTCACATAAAAGCCGCTTTCTTTTTTATCATGTTAGAAAACAAACCTCTGTAATCACTTCTGATTTCTTTATCAATACGCTTTGTGTTTGTGTGCATGTGTGTATGGCTGCTGAACATTTCACCTACCAACTGTGTGTGCTTTCCTTCGAATGTTGACTTTACTCTGCACAATTTGTGAACCATTACACAATACAGAAGCTGAGATCGATGCATGTTCTGTTGACTGTAGAATAGTCCTGCATGTGGAGGCCGTTGAACCTCAGTAATGTCCCCAAAACAAGCCGATTACTGGATATTCCTCGCATTATCACACAGAGTCACAGGTCTGGGTTCGATTTACAGAATTTTTAGGATTATTTTGAAATCTGCTCAATTTTTTATTTCTGTGAAAATGTCTTGGATGCGAACAAGCCGGGTCTGTGTCGCATGTCTATCAGCTCTCTCTGTTCCGGCTTCTCTGAAGGTTCACTCAATCATTAACCTAATCTACTCACTGAAAAAGTCCCACTCATACTGTTTGCATGGCAGCTTGATAAGCTATTTGAAGTTGGATGTGGTGATGGGACAACAATCGACATGGGCTGAATGGCTCGCTAATCTGTGGTGGTCTTTATTTCAACATCTGGGGACAAAGAGAAGCAGCTCAGTGGAGAACAGTGATTAGGTTTAAATTCAAATCTGGAAGTATGTTTATCACAATTACTGCGACAAGAGCTAAAGAACATTTGGACAGAGTCGCTGAGATGTTTGGGATTATGGAATCTTTTCTATGATCAATAGTGCAACAAGAATATAGAGCAAAAAGACAAAACAAAAAGCAGTTTTTCCTGATTAATAAAAATGACATTTATGTCAAACGTAAGCTAACACGTCTTTATTCAGGTCAAAAAACAGGCACTTAAACATGACTCCAAAAGTACATTGTAAGCTTCAACGATTATTAATTTGTATACCACAATCTGAACATACCTAATAAAAGATAGAGGGAAATACCATATATTTACAGTGATTGTTAGTAGTCACTACCAATGCAACCCAAAAACTATTGTACATCATATACAAGAGGTAAACACAGAGCCGAGGACTGAATGTTAAATAGATCTGAATGTGAATCACAGCTGCAGAAAGCAGCATCAGCCATGGCTGGAGATACAGCAATACAAGGTTCCAGTCCCAAAACTGAAAACATTTCCAAGTCCGGGTTGAGTCTTTATTTGAACTTGTTTCTGCTTTCCTACTTCCCAGGAAGGCACATAAGGCTAATTTAGAAACAGAGTTCATCGTCCAGCTGAGAGGCCGACTGACCCATGCTGCACAATTACGGGTTTAGTGTTAACTCACTGTTATTTTCTATATCCAGTTCCTGGTCTGAATCATCGGACACATCAGAGTCCAGCTCCGTGGGGGACTGCCCACAGTGCACACGGTGACCCCCCGGGGTCATCAGTGGGGTTGGGCCTGTCTGCCGATTCTCCAGGCTCTGGATCCCCACCTGCTCCGTCAATTTATCCGACTTACAGTTCCTCCCGAGCGGGCTGTCGTCCTCCACCTCCCGCTTACCGCCCTGGGGATTTTCCTGCCACAGACAGGGAGACGGATTTAAAGCCCACACAGATGTTTCTGCTGACTTTACCTGCAGCTGTTTGTTAGAAAAGCTCTTCACCTGTTTTAATCTTCTCCACTTGGCTCGTCGGTTTTGAAACCACGTCTTCACCTGAAACACAAAAACACTCGGATGTTCTTTGCCTGTCATTGCTATGAACGGCAGCAAACTTCAGTCCTCGTGTTATCAATCATAAAAATGCATAATTTTCTTAGTTTTGAAGCTGTTTTATGGACAGGTGGACATTGAACGTGTACATGATGGTTTTTGGTTTTATGATGCAAAATCGGCAAAAAGTAGAAGAACGATCCTCATGTCTACTCACTGTGGATCACTGTGGCTCACTGTGGATCACTGTGGGCCTAAAGTGCAGCCCTGAAGGCTCTTAAGTGTCACCTAATTACTATTTCACTTCCTGATAGTTTTTAGATTCTGATTAGAAAAGACCATGAAGAGACAAGAGCTGCAAATTAACTTAGTCCCTAAACACCATGATGCATGCATGGGACTGTTGGGTCTGTCTGTTATGTTGTATTTGTGCCTATATAATAATAATAATAATAATAATAATAATAATAATAATAATCTGAGATCCGAAACTTTAACATCAAGGAATTAAAAAAGAACATTTATTAATTATAGTGCTGTGAAAAATGTGAATGAGAAATGCAAAAATAACACGTGGGATGGATTCACTTAATGGTTAAAATAAAGACTTGAACTGAAAAATATCAAATTAAAATTCAACTAAAATAAATGACTTCGCTGAAAGTTGTGTCACTTGAATTTGTTTGTTTGTTTGTTTGTTTGTTTGTTTGTTTATTTTTTTGATGAGGATCCTCCTGCAGATCATAAGACTTGATGCTTTTACTAAGTGAGGTTAACCTGCAGCTCAGGGAGAGAATCGGTTCTACTGCTGTCATGAGACAACCTGAATGAATAAAGGTTACATAATAATAATAATAATAATAATAATAATAATAATAATAATAATAATAATAATAATAATAATAATAAGAAGAAGAAGAAGAAGAAGAAGAAGAAGAAGAAGAAGAAGAAGAAGAAGAAGAATTCTTATAATAATAATAATAATAATAATAATAATAATAATTCTTATTAATAATAATAATAATTCTTCTTCTTATTATTATTATTAGCTAGCTAAACTATTAAAATAGTTAAATTAATTAAACATAAGCATGAAAGGTTTGTTCCGACTCTCTTAAAAAGACTGAAGGATAAAAGTCCAGGAAGACAAGCCCGTCCAGCCCGAACAGAACCAGATTTATGAACTCAGTCGCTTTAAGAAATTACTTCAAAATTCAACAATTATTGCTTTAAATAGTGTAAAAAAATAGTTTTAATAAATTCACAGTTAGTAATCCCAAAATCATTCACATCCATATGGAAAATTTGTATTCCTAATCGTCTTTGATTTTTAGCGCAGTGAAAAGCAGCGGAGCCGCAGCGGAGCCGCAGCGGGTCTAACTGAAGGATGACAGGAATGAAAAGCAGAGAAATAATGGAATAGTCCAAGTCTAGATGAGAACTGATCGAATATTATTTTCAATCGAATCAAATACGAAACTAACTTTTATGACTAAATGGAAAAAAATACGCATAACTTTGAATGGGCCAAAGAAAAAAAACAAAAAAAAAACCAAAACAAAAACAAGTGCATAACAGATTTTCCCCGGTACAACTAGTAAAAAAATACTAGTTGGTCCCCTATAAACATATATAGCTCAGGTATTTAAGTCCTTCCAAATGTACAAGATATGTTACAGATACATTTAACAACATGAACAGTGGAGAGACACAATCAACTTAGATGACTTTCTTAAGCTCGTCATACAAGACAAGCACGAAGGCTCCGCCCATGCCTCAGCGGCTAATGGCTTTATTAAGAATGTTATTATTATATTTTTTTTATTTTGTTATTATTATTATTATTATTATTATTATTATTATTATTATTATTATTATTATTATTATTATTATTATTATTATTGAAGCCAGACAGCTCCCGTCTTCCCGGAGGAAAAAGTCTGACATGAGAAAAAGTTCGGTCGGTTCTGGTCGGGTTCGGCCTCCTCACCTGTCTCTCGCTGAGCTGCAGCATCTTGGCCAGTCGCTTCCTCTCCGGGGGGGACAGGTATTTCTGCGTCTCGAACTTCTTCTCCAGTTCGACGGTCTGGTCGTTGGAGAACCGAACCTGGCCTCCCTTTCTCTTGTGTAGGGGCCGCTGGATGAATGGGCTCCACAACAGGGGCTTCCCTTCACACACACACACACACACACACACACACACACACACACACACACACACACACACACACACACACACACACACACACACACCTGCATTATCAGCTGTGTTCTGTTCGGTGACCCGGTCCAGTCAGACGGTTCCAGCTTTGGTTTTGCTGCTGCTGGATGTTAGACAATTCAACAATACAGGCAGAAAGCAGAGCAAACTAAAACGAATTATTAAAATGAAAATTTGAAGACATAAACATGCAACAAAAACAAAGCTTCATGTGCGATTATTGGAATTTCTAATTGCATCCAGGATTATAAGGGAAGCCCATATAAGGAAAGCAATGCTTCAGCAGAGAAAAGGGCCGCATAGATGTGCGGAATCAGCGCAGTTTCCTCCCAGTAATGGTGTGGAACAAACAACAGCAGCAGCCGCCTGCTGCATGCTGTCTTTTCAGGAAGGTCGTGACAGAGTGAAAACTATGGCCAAATATCCGCTTCATGTGCTTCCTGCTTTCTGCTGTGATTACAGACGAGGAGGGCAGCTGTCCACTGAGCAGGCGCCTGCTCTGCCTCACTGATGTGATACCATGTGCAGCTTTTCATGCAATCTGCGGCATTTTCATCCCCTTATGACCAGAATGATGGTCTCAGGCTGAGGAATGACCAATAAAGGTGTTAGGGGCCTGATGTGGAAGACAAGCTCAACTCTAGAATCCGGCAAGTATTCACTATTACTGTGTTTATAATAGTTAATATGGCAAAACAGACAAACAAACGCACGTCACATCCTGTCAGTGGATGTGAGAAACCGGTCGTGTTGATTCTTCATGAAGGTTTTAGTTAAATGATAAAGTGTTTCAATAATCATCCTGAAACCAGAAACAGATGTTTTGGATTCACATCTGTTCCGATTTCAGCATCGAATCGACGCTCAGACGGTTTTCAGTTTAATCATCACAAAACTGGAGGAATGTGAATCACAGAAACCAGAATCAAACCCACTGAAATGAACTTCACTGAACAATCACAAACAAACTGCATTTTATAGTTAAAGCAAACTTTTATTTATTTTTTATTTCAAGCGAAATAAAAAATAAATTATGTACATTTTGTTGCAGTTTTTGCTGTGAACCCATTTGACTTCAAAGCAGCTCTTTTATGAAATAATTATAGACCTCCAATAAAATAACCAGATTATTGCATAATTCCCACAAATCGATCTTGAGTCTGTCTAGAGGTGATCAGCAGCCATGACACACAGTCTGGAACCCGGAGGCTCTTCTTGTTCCATCTCTGCTGTGGGGGTCCCACCGGGGCCCGGGGCCCCCCGCCCCCTTCTCTCTCTGCCTCGCCGCCTGCCGTGAAGAAAGTCAGCCACATCCTCGCAGGGCCCGGCAGAGGAAGTGCAACAATATGTGAAAAACGGATCCCGGGCTATCAGAGGCCGAGTGTTTCCTGAATATGTCTGTATTGAGGATGTCGATAAAATAATCAGCAGCGTGCAGCGGCCTCCCGAGGAAGCGGCTGGCCGGGGTGAGACAGGAAAACATTTAACAGCTTCTGAAAGCAGATTTACTCCTATCGACAGGCTCACAGCTTCCGCTATGAACGGAAAAAGGCCCGGCTGGCTCACTAACCCAGAATCACTATACTTCAGAGGACCGTCCTGTACTCATTATCAATCATATCTAATTTAAGTTGAACTCAGCCGAGTCCAACCAGGCCTGTCTGACATTACACCAATCACCACGCCCCCACGCCAACAGTCAGCCGTCCTGACAGAGGAGATCCTTCTGATCTTCCAGAACAATGGGCCCCCGGAGAACAAGTCAAGGTCGGCCACTCAGGGCCCCCAGTGCAACCTCCAGCGTGCTGAATGGATATGCCTGAAGCTATTGTGGCCCTAAATGTCTGTCACAATAACAGCGTGACTCATGTGTGCGTGGTCAGCCATGCGCAGAAGCTCTTTGGGAAAACTGTGCAAAAGTCTCCGGCTGGTTGTGGTCCTGTGTACAGTGTGTGTGTGTGTGTGTGTGTGTGTGTGTGTGTGTGTGTGTGTGTGTGTGTGTGTGTGTGTGTGTGTGTGTGTGTGTGTGTGTGTGTGTGTTTATGCCTATGTGTTTTTGCACATAGCGAACATGCAACTGGAGAAGATCTGAAGTTCGATATGCACCACCAAGCGTGATATCATGCAAAAACGGTTTCGTTGGCTCTGAAACGCAGTTTGGTAACGCAGAAAAGCGCCTGCACTGAGTCACAGAGAGTGGTGTAACAGTCATAGAGGCCGGGCATTTTTAGAATCGATCATATTTAGACCTGATTGTTGGGAAATGATGCGCTTTTCACATAAAAAATGGGAATAAAAACTAATTAAACTGTCAATGGAATCCCGAAAACACTGTTTTGCTTAGTAACAGTAACAATGGGACTTACTGATGAAGTGGAAGAATTAACCCTGAGTCTAGGAACAAAGTTTACGCACAACGAAAGAAAGCAGCTGTCAGTTACACAACTGCCAGAAAGGAGAAAGTGAAAAGGGGGCGCTGGTCTCTGCTCACCGAGGGGGTCCTGTCGGAGCAGCGCCTGCGCGTACTCCCCCATGGAGCGGTGCTGCTGCTGGTGGAACGGGTAGATGGAGCCGCTGAAGGCTCCGACGGGGCCGTACGCCGCTGTCAGGGCGGTGTGGGACAGCACCGGGTGGATCGGCGTGGGCTCGTAAATCGGTGTCCGGTAGGGAGAAATCAGGCTGGTGAAGGAGGAGTTCGCTGACGGGAGTGTCGGTGTGGGGATCACCGGAGTGGAGCAGGAGGAGGAGGAGGAAGATGAAGATGAAGAGATGGCGGCCGAACCAGTCCGTCCCAGGATGTCCTCGATGTAGAAGGGGGTCGGGTGAGCCGGCTGGATGGGGGTCGGTGCGTAAAGCGGGACGCTCATGGTGTGTGCCGCTGCTGACGCGCGTCTCTCCGTCTCTTCCAGCATAAATCTAACACTTTCCTCACGTCTTCAACTCCCAGCCTTGACGCTCAACTTACTTTTCCTCACTTCCACTAACCAAGAGGGTCCCCGGGCTGCGCAGGGCCGTTACAGTGTTTTGGTGCCCATCAGGTCGGACTGCTGTCCAGCTGACACTCGATCCAACCGCTGGGTCTGTTATCTGACTGCACGCGCAAAAGGGAGGAGATAAATGGACGGCCGACTTCCTGCAGGTGGCTGGTGGCCGTTTCTGATTGGCTTTGTCTGAGGCCCAAACTCGCCCGCAGTGAAGGGAGATTTTAGTTTTTTTTTTGTTTTTTTTCTTTTTCTGCTTTTCAGGAGAATCTCAGATTTGAAAACCCAAATATTATCTGGATGAGTTGAAAACAGAGAATATAGTTCAGTGTGTCTGTATGTAATGGCACACAGCTGTAAACATTCAGCTGCAGACCAGAACAAACTGTTTTTAAAGTTTAGCCTTAAACTGAAAGGCAGTAAATTAGTCAATATTTAAATGACTTCATTTGGCATCTTTTATAGAAGATGAATAAAAATAGAAAGAAATATGAAAAAGAATCATTTTCAAGAAGTAATAAATCAAAAGTGTTTTTAAACCAAAGCTTTTTAAGTATGGTTCCCATTTTTATGTTATTAAGATATAAAAAATAGTTTTGGAACAATCATCACATGAACTTTTATTTTCCAGAGCCAGCGCTGTTATGCACCAGAAGCTTCATTTCAGTGTTGAAATGTAACCTGGATTCATTTTTGAAGAAAAAAAAATGACTATTTTCCTAATGAAAAACATTTTCTGATACAAACACCTTTAATTGTAAGTGATTTAGGATTTAGTCTTAATTTCCGGGTCTGGATTGCAAATCAGTCAATCAGATTTATTTGTACTTTGCATTTCAGCAGCAAAGTGATTCCAAGTGCTTTACATCAGAAACACAGAAATACAAAGTCATCAAGTTCAGCCCCTACAGTGTTGCTCCGCTGGCTCCATGTTTATCTGCTCTGTGCATTAATAGACTGTAGGTCTTTCCAGTAATGTGTTAAATCACTGGTAAACTAGCTGACTGTTAATTCAGTCCAATTCAGTTTATTTATGTAATGCAAATTTACAATTAATGTTGTCTAAAGGCACTTTACAAAAAAAATACAAGGACGATTTAATTTTATTCATGCATATGCTGCAATTAATTCAGTACAGTGATTAATTATTCAAATTAGTTTTAAAAAATTCTATCTAAGGAAATCCAGCAGTCACTGACTTGCAGCATTTTATGTTTCATTGACTTTATTCTAAAAGTCTGCTACAAAATGACATTTTAAAACGTTCTATTATCAATTTGATTAAATAAAAAAATGAATTCAATGTCTACAGTGTTTTTGTAGGTTTTTTCAATCAGATGAGTAGAACTGCATAACTGGAATTGAATCAAAATTCTGATTCTGAAATTTTTATATATTTATGTTTGTATCAGTCACATTGTTCAGTCACTTTGCTGCTGAATTTACAAACTGAGGGGCAATAACGATTATTTCTATTCAATAATATTTTTATCTGTACTCTATTGGCTTGAAATGTAAAAATACCAAGATTAAATTAAATTATAATAACATTTACTCTATTGTATTTGTATTGGACTTATTTGGCTTATTTTTTCATTGTAATAAATTGGCTCTGGTGTATGAATAAACTCAGCTGAACTGAGATTATATATGACCAAACTTTACACCAGACAGGCATGTGTAACATTTGGACACAGGTTAGCTTTCTGCTCTGATTTACACCAGATTCTGTGATTGTCCATGATTGATTCCAGATGATCAGAATACATATGACTACATATTTTCATAGCTGTGACTGTAGTAACAAAAAAATCTTAATATTCACCTGGAATCAAACTATTCCAGGTGACCTTTAAGACATTTGACAGTATAAAAATGTAATCTATTTAGTATGCTCACCTGTCAGTGGCTGGACAGCTTCTTCTCAGCACTGGTGTCCCCCAAGGGTGTGTTCTCTCCCAGCTCCTCGTCCCTCTGTATGAAAATGAGCACTCACCTCTCAGACCAAAGGTGAGGTGGATGCTGCTGAGGCCAGAACCACCTGGAGCTTTATGTGCTCAAGACAGTGATGATGGTGATTGTCCTGAGAATTCCCTCCCTACTCTCCTCAACAACAGTGTCTACAGTGGGCCACTTCCGGTTTCTAGGAGCCTTTATTTTATTTTATTTTATTGAGATCTGAGCTGTTTCTCGTACATACACACTGGTCCAGCAAGGCCCAGCAGAGACTGCATTTCCTGTGGCAATTTAAGAAGTACAGCAGTACAGGAGCAGGTGATGTTCTACACGTGTCCGTTCATCACATTGTGGTTCAGCTCATCCACCATTCAGGACAGGCCAGATTGCAGCAAATAATCACTCTGCAAATAGGATCATAGGGGCCAATCTTCATCCAAGATTTTTAAAGGTGCAGGAAAAGGAAAAGGTCAGCTAACATCTCTGCAGACCCCACATATGATGGACACAAAATGTTGGAGCTTTCCCCTTCAAGAGTTTGTTAAAAATGGCTACCAAAAAAACTGTTTCTACCCCAAACAGGCCAGGCTGCCTCTTGACTTTTACAGCAAATTAAAAGTCAAACTCCTTCTTTGTGTGCACAAACTTGGCAAGTAAAACTGATTCTGATTCAGCTGTCTGAATCTGTAGCAATCTGTATTTCTGTCCTGCTTTTTTAACAGCGCCCTCTAGAGCCACAATATATGCCACAGCAAGAGTTCTGATTGAAGTTTAAAAAAAGAGAGAGAGATTGTATTTCTCTTATTTTAGCTTTTCTTCATTTGCTTCCTGCGAAATCCAGAACAGAAACTGAAGATTGTCGTCTCACATGCCAGTCTAATCCAAGCCAGTCAAGTTCCAGCAGACGTTCTGACCGTTTCTAACAGAGCCGGTCCACCGCTGGATCCTAGAGTTTCTGAGAGTAGAAAGGATTCAGAGTCTTTATTTATCAGGGTCAGATGAGTTCTTCTGGGGTTTCTGTCTTCTCAGAACCTGGGTCACATTCAGCCAGGTGCTGGTTCTGGTTCTGCTGAAGATTCCTTTCTGTTAAAGGACATTTCCTTCTCTCTATTGTCTGAGCATGCTTGCTCAGTATGAGAGAAATCCAATGACAAAATGCAAATGACTACTGACACAGGTCAATGAGTGCATCAGACTGCTGGGTTTCCTTAGATAGAAAACTGAAGCAAGAGGAATAATAAACTGAATTTGACTGCATTGGTTTATAACAAGATTGTAAGCAGTTTGCTTACAATCTGTTAATATGACTGAATTGACTGTCTTGCGAAATACTTGTCATGAATCAGAATCATTTAAATAAACCAAACTGAATATCTGCTGGCTCCAGAATCTGGTGTAACACCTGTCCTTCAACACCTGTCCTATCTACCAGCAACCACCATCAACGCTTTCTGAGGAACGAAGGTTGTCAGTTAACAGGAGGCCCTGGATTTACCCTCAGGTCTCAAACAGTTTGGAGTCTTATCTTTACTTTTGGAAGTTAAACGCCTGCAAGTCAGCTGCAATCCACTGTGAACAGCAGCTGAATGGAGGGTGTTTAACTCATGATTTGAATATTTGGATCTTTCCTGTGAATTTTATGTATCTGGAGATCACCAGTGAAGTGATGATAATGGCAATAAATGCAAATTGTTGTAATGGCTCTTAAAGTGTTAAAGAATAACCTGGGACTTCTGGGTTTCAGAGTGACAGCACGGACAGGGCAGGTCAGGCCCCCCACCTGCACACACTATTGTCCATCAGAGCTACTAATCCCTCCACCCCCCTCCACCGCAGCGTGGGAGGGCCTCAGGGTCCCCACAATAAATCCAGTGGCTCGATAATGTGGTTAAAGCGCACTCCACTACATGCTACTTTCTAACGGCCGTAATTTAGATAAAGTCAGCAAACACACAAATGTGCGGCCTTGAAGACTTAAAAGAAGCTCTCCACGACCAATATTTGCGGCATATTGATCCGACCAGCCTCTCCTGGCGTCAGACTCCTGTCCAAAATCTACTGATAACTTCTCCAATCCGCCCTGGCAGCTGGCGCCACCTTCCTCCATGTTTTTACCACCAACCTTCACCTCAGCTCATCTGAAACATGGACTTTGGAACTTGTTTATAATATGAAACATTACTTTCTCTAATTTTCCTCTTAACTAAAGAACCCCACTCAATTCAAACAGGAATCACATGTATCGTTGTCACGTACATACAAACAAGAAAACCTAACCTGATTATTATTTAAAGCGCTTTAAAAACAATCAGAAGTCCGTTTTGCTCGGCTGGATGTAGAAGCCAGTCGGTGTGCAGCAGAACCGCTGCCTGCATGTCTGCAAGGCCAGGATGATGCATGACATCCAACTGAGGGAACATCCATTTAATCATTCAGCAGGATTCTTCATAAAATTGAGAACATTAACAACAACCCCAATTATTTTCTTCATGCACCTTTATATAACCACAGTGTCTTCAGTCAGAGGCTGCCTTAGAGCCGCTGTAAAACAGACCACTACAGGAGATCCTACCTGCCATCAGCATCTACAAGTCTAAAGATAACTGTCTCAAAGTTTATTTTCTCTCCAAACTAATAAACTATCTTTCAACTGAACTGGCATTTCCATTCTGTTAAAGTGAATGGGTCAAAACCAGGTAACAGCAAAGAAGCCGGCATGAAGATGACCCCAAAAAATAAAAATAAATCCTTCCATCTTTTAAAAAGATTAATTTTAATGTAGAGCCATCACATCCATGGATGAAGAGAGCAGAGCCTGTAAAGACGGTGAACATGGAGGAATGACAGACGTTTGGTTGCTGCTCCGCAAACAGATCAAACTGACCTCAAAACTAGCCGATAAAAAATGGACTGTCTGTATTGGTCACTGATTTCTAACATCAGAAATTTGGCATGAGAGTATTGAGAATGGATTGTTTAAATGTATTTGTGTAACAACCTGGAAAGTCACTTTTACTGTCCTAAATATCCAAGCCTGATTTTTCTAAACATTTCACACTGAAAGAACTCTGTAGCTGTTTAATAATAAAAACCATTATTCATAAATATTTCTTGTTTAGCAATAGTGCAATCAGGGAAGATTCTCCAAGACATATTTGAAACTAATATATGATCCTATGTCCATCGTTTTCTTCAGTTTGCTCTTATTTTTTCTTTCATTACTTGTATTTCACATTGGACATTATGTTAGTTTAAAGCTGGATAATACACACACACACACACACATTCAATTAGGACAGAAACTATGTACAAATAGAAAGAAGGAATAAAAAATAAATCCTTGAACACAGAAAGGATGAAGCCTGAAGCTAAAATAATCTAAACTAATCCCAAGGTCCAGAATGAGAAGATGGTCAGGATTATGTTGAGGAAGGAGGTTTGAACTGAAGGTGTTCAACCAGGACACAAAGAGAAGGCTCAGTAGGGACCTCTTGTGAAAACATTTATTACAGCAAGACAGTCCATAAATTTAATTTGAATGATGCTGCAAAATACACAATGAGGACAGGTATGTATGTATCGTTGTCACGTACATACAAACAAGAAAACCTAACCTGATTATTATTTAAAGCTCTGAGTTTGTAATATTTGTAGAAACTGTCACCATGTTGTGACAATATGAGAGACAAAAAACAAAACAACAACCCAAAAACCAATCAGCCAGGAGGGTCTTACTGTTGTCAATCACTATTTCATGCAGCACTGTGTGGCAGGTAAAATCATTTCTCCACCATTAACACACTGATCAGTGAGTGCATGATATTCACTGATACCGCTAAGGCCCGCCTCCTGGCTCTGATTGGCTGGTTTTGGCCGGGAACGGTGCATTTCTACAGATCAACATTAGCTCAGGCAGGAGGTGGAAATCAATCTTTTCAAATGATCTCAAACTGTCACTACATGGTGACAGTTTTAACAAATATGTAAAAAACTTTTTTCAAATAAAAGTTAAACTGCACCTTCAACAAAAGCAATAATTATATTTAACCAACCGCAAAGAGCAAAGTCAGTTCAGTTCAGACTCGTCCACTGACCTCCAGGAGAACGATGATGGTTTCACCATCGGTCAGTTTTCTGCCACCAGTCACCAAACAAACCAAACGATCTCAGATGTTTACATCTGATCTTCTCTCTGGAGGACAAAGCAGGAAGAGGATGGCACCAAACGGCTCTTCCTATAGCCTGCTGCCAGCTGCTAGGTAGCGATATTTGGGGATCTGGGAGAGTCCGTCCTCTGGTCCTCCTCTGGGCAGGGCTGCAGCGCCCCAATGACGCTCTTCAGCGTCCACTGCTCCTCATGCAACACGTGATCCTGCAGGGTGAACTGGCCCTGCTTCGTCCTGACCAGCTCCTTCACATGAGCACACGACGACAGAGCTGCAGCACCAAAACACAGCAGCCACGTTACAAAACACCAATTTTAGCTCAGCTGCTTTCACCGAGATCCTCTGGAGTGTTACCTTTCCCCAGGTCGTCCACCAGGCTTCTGACATAAAACCCTCCACCGCATTCAATATCTGTCACACAGTCAGAGTGGAAAGGGAAGGAATGACAGTCATCATGCGGCACAGAACAGCTCAAAGTGGATAGAGCAGTTGGAGCTAACCAAGAGTGAAGAGAGGAGGTTTGAACTCCTGCAGAGTCAGGCTGTGCACGGTGACGGGCCGGGCAGGTTTGGCCTCCACCTGGTGACCTTTCTTCAACAACACAGACAGACGCTGGCCATCTTTCTTCAGGGCGGAGAAGCTAGCAAACAACAAAACTTCACTGTACTGAGAATTTTAGAGTTAGGACAACATAAGCTTCATCTGGGAAATATGGTTTTCTGCACACGCCCACCCGATGTTTCCATGGAACCCTCCCCGCGGTTTCCATGGCATATACATTGCCTTGCAAAAGGAGCCACGAATTTATAATCACAAAGTCCATCTGACAGATCAAAACAAAGAAGTGCATCACTGAGGAAGAAAATGGACATTTTCAAAAGTCTGGACTTATGGACAACAGTAAACGTGACTTTTTGTTACTCATGTCAATTACAAACTAACTTGACGTCACTAGACTGAGGCAGAAGTGAAGTAAGTGTGAAATACTGCCATCTGCAGGTGGGAGGAAGAAGCCACTTCAACCCAATTTTTTTGATCATCTTTGTGGAAAATTTGGAATAAGCGAAATAAATAAATAATTTATTAATGCAAAAAGGTGGTCGAACAAAGAGATTTTCTGGGTCATCATCATGCCTAAATATCCAAATTTTTTGATTGTCCTAAACTTTATTTTGCCTTGTTGCCCAGTGAACCTCTGCTTGTTGTGTAGTTCAGATTATACATCCTACTGCTGTCATTTTAATTTATTGTGTCAGTGACTCAAAATTTAGCTAAATCCTTCCTGTTGTTGTTATAGCATTTCCCCAAAACACCTGATTGACTTGAAGTTGACTTGACTGAGTGGAGTCTAAAGGAGCCGATACATCAGGACGTTTTCAAGTTGTTTGTGAAACATTCTGAAGACCACAGATTGTCCATCTGCTTCCAAATGATGCACCACCATTTGGTCACCACCAGAGTGGTGACCAAAGTCTCAATCAGACTTTGAGAGATCCAACTAGATCTCTCAAAGTCTGATTGTGACATGACCAAATGCTAAAACATTTAAAGTGTGTGATGTCTTGTGAAGGTCCCAGCAGGCCTGTTTCTAGACAGAGCTTGTTACTGGGACCAGCTGCAGTCACCCTCCCAGTTTGTATGTTTCCAGCCCGTGTCTGTAAATTTGTCCTTCGATATAAACACCTCTCTGTTCAGATGGGGTTACTTACAGTGGAGGAACCTGCATGATGTCACCAGTAAAAGCTTTTAACTTCTCCTCCATGTCCAGCCTGGTTATGTGTTCTGGAAGGAGAGAAAAGAAAACGCTACTACAGCCCCGCAGACACATGCAGGAACTCTGCAGAACACAAAGGAAACATTTACCAAACTGTTTCTCCATGGTCACCATTCCAGTAGCATCAAGAGTATCTGTTGCTTTTCCCAGTTCTCCCACAGCCACGTATTTCTTCAAAGATATAATTAGAGTACACAGAAATAAAATCTAACCTCGATCAGATGCGTTGCTAAGAAACAGTGTCAGTCTATCCTTAGTGTGTAGCTGCTTTGAGCCTCACTTCATATGCTGTTTTATCAAACTCACCTTTGAACCAGTCAACATCGTGCTGAGCATTTTTGTCCCGTTCCCAATACCGACAACTGAAAGAAAAGAGTAAGGAATGGTTTTCTGCCTTTCAGGAAAAAAAGGAAGCTCGTGAAATGAATGGTAAAGAATTGCTTTATTCTTTCATCAAATAAACCAGCTTTGGAAAGGCAAGGCAACTTTATTTATATAGCACCTTTCAGCCAGAGACAATTCAAAGTGCTTGTACAAGAGAGTTAAAAACAACATACAACAAGAAGAAAGTAATTTAAAAAAATAATAAAATACTTATATTGTACTTGGCATTTCGGATTTAATTAACTTGGACTGAATGACCTGTGACTCAGCCGCATTATTTGCTGTATAAAAACCTATTTGAATTAGAGTGGAATGGAACTCTAAAGCACAGATCTCCTGGCGGACAGTGAACGCCTCTTACCCAGGACCCCGCTGGCAGCGCTGTCCAGGGTCCCTCCGTGGCCCATCTTCAGCTGCTGCTTCTTCCTCTTCCTGCTGTTTGGGTTCTGCACTCCAGCCTCTGGAATAACACGAGTAAAGCCTTTTAATGAGCAGCAGCCTTCCATGTTGATGTTGTTTGCGCAGACTTACCTCTGAGCAAAGTCTCTTTGAACTTGTTCAACACGTCAGCAGACGTCGGCCCTTGTTTCTTATATATGGCGAACAATCCATTTAAAGACTGAAGCTTAGACAGAGAACTTATCGGTCCCGCTGCGCCGCTCACATTCCCAGCCATGCTTGTTTTTGTGAGATATTAATCTTCTTCTTTTATGGAGAACGAATTAATGGTGTTTTACTGCCCTCTGCTGTTTTGGGAAGTAAACAATCATATCTGGAAAATGACTTCCATCCTTTGCCGCCTTTTAAATTCCAAAATAAGTTATAAAAAGTTCTGAAATGAAATACTTTATATTCATGAAACTATATTTATTATATTATAAAGAAAGGTCTATATTTCTGCATTAAACAGCTAAATGGGAGTATGCTGATTCAAACTTAATTTGAATCTTAATTAGTATCATAGTAATGAGACAATATCTAATAATTATGACATAGCTATCTCGTCTCATAATACTCGTCTGTTCTGATTATCATTAGGTCTGTTCAGTTGTCGTCCTGGCCAGAAGAGGGCGGTAGAGCTGCGTAAACGATGTCCACTGAAGCTAGCGCCAAGGCGTTTTTACAAAACTACACAGACCAAGATGCTTTGCGTCTCTAGTTCATTTCCTGGTTACTCACTGGCTTGTTTTCTGTTAGCTTCTGTATCTAAAACAACCGCTTTCTTTTAGGTAGTCGTTTCCTGCTATCAGAGGTTTGTCTTGATTTTTGTCCTTATTATTACTTTGTAGAGTAAACGCTATGTTTGCCTGGATATCGTCGCTGTTTCTGGGTTTCACTGTGTTAACGCGGTTAAGTTGTGGTTCAGTTACAGCCAAAACTTCCAGTTGCATCAGTGGAACCATCATAATGGTTGTCTTCTAGAATATGGTGAAATATGACGGTGGGTTTTCAGAACCTTCCGGGATAGACTTTGAGGCTGCTTTGTTCTGATTATGATAATCATCTCTGGATGATGATTATCATAACTTCAAGATAATTGCCAATAAATGTAATGGTACATCCTCCATCCTTTTCCCCATCGACCCTGACTGACCCTGACCCTGTCAGTGCCAAAGACATTCATCCTCACATCATAATGCTTCCAACCTTTACTGGGATTAAATTATACAAAGGTGGACTTTATTTACTGTTTAGGTAATTTATAAAGGCAATTGCGCTTGATTTTATTTAGGGGTATTAGAGTAACATAGATTTCTGTGTTACCAGTGATCCTCAAACATCAAATAGGTTGATGTTTGAGAATCAAATAGATTTTCATAGTCAAATGAATCAAACACATGAGAACAGGTGTCACATACTCAACAGGACTTTACTGATTTTGTATACCTTTCTGTTTTTTTAATGTTTGCAATTTATCCTTTGTTTTATAGTTCCTTCACACCAAGCTTCATTTGACCAAAATCTGTTTTTCTACTTGTTTTTTGCACCATTTCAGTGGACGTTTATTCCCTGCAGCTTGTTACAAGAACAAAGAAAAGATTAAAAATAGTAAAAAATAAAGAAATAAGATATGTTGATTATATTTCAGTAATGGGCCATTTTCTTAAATATCAAAATAATCAAATATCATTGTCATGAAATAATAGAATGAAGACTGGAATTCATCTATATGAATTAAATACAGCTGTAAACGAACAGGTTTCAATCTAAATTTGAAGGAACTCAGTTTTTCAGCTGCTTTGCAGTTTTCTGTAAGTTTGTTCGAGATTTGAGGAGCATACAAAATGAATGCTGCTTCTCCATGTTTGGTTCTGGGGATACCAGGACCAGAACAACTGAGTGGTCTGTCGTCTTGATAGCATGACGACAGGTCTATAATGTCTTCTAAACTTTATTTCTTTTTTTTTCCCTCTTGGATATTTCAGATCATCAAACTGGGTTTAAGATCAGACCAAGTTAACCTGAATAAACACAAAAAGCAGCTCAAGCTCACTTTGATTATGCAGGATCATGAAAATGGAGGTCTAAGCAGAAATGTGACAGAATTCCAATAATTCTGCAAAGCGGAGTGGGTCAGACTTCCTCCACAGTGATGTCTAAACTCCTGTTAGAAAGTTGCTTAGCATCAGCTGCTGCCTTCATATAAAAATGACAGATGGGAAAAAAAGCTAATCAACTAACATCCCCCAGGTCCACAAATGTTTAAATTGCCACAGATCACTCACAGTTGGTTGACCTCTAACCTCTACGGCAATGAAAAGGTGGATGACATCACAGCTTCATGAGGAGTCTGAAAGTGATAAACGATCACAATTTGAAAGCAACTAAATTAGTTAAATTAGAAACTATTTGTCTTCATTGTGTCAGAAATGAATGAAGCAGCAGTTTGTTGATGAAAATGTCTCGTTTGTTTTCAGCTGATGCTCAGGTCCTGGCAGGCAGCAGGAAGAACGAACAGCTCCATCCAGTATGGAAGACTTCAGGTGGACATACCTGCAGCTCTGTAAGGAGGGCGGTGTGGAGCCCCAGGAGAGTGTTGTGGTTCAGCTCCAGGAGAGCAGGGCTGCCCACAGCTCCAGGCTGGACCTGAGTGGACACAGCCTGTCCACTGACACCTGCTGCGTCCTGGCCAAGGCCTTCCAGAAGGACGCTGTCTTCACAGAGGTCTCCCTTAGCGACTGCATGCTAACAGAAGAAGGTGTGTATGACTGTCAGCCATGTTGGCTTTATTATGCTATAAAACAGAGGTGCTACACTCCAGTCCTCAAAACCCAGATGGGTCCCTGCTTATTCTGGATGTTTCTCTGGTTTCTCTGGTCCAACTCCACAATCAGCTGAATGGTTCGTTAGCAGGCCTCTGCAGGAGTTTGATCTATGTCAAGATGAGTGAAAGAAAAGATACCATGTAGAAGTCAATAGTGGGAACCACTGGGATGGATTGTTTAGAGACTGTGACATTAACAAAAAGACAACAAGCTATCTTATTCATCTTTGAATAATAAATGTCCATAAATGTAACTGTCTACATTTTTGATGTGACTTTCAGGCACCAAGATGCTTTTGGCTGGATTGTTTCACAACACATCAGTGAAATGTCTGGATCTAAAGGTAACAGCTGTAAAATCTGACACACACGCTAAACACACACGCAGAAACACTTTAAAATAATTCATCTGAGTGCAGACTCTTTTCATCGGTGAGTTTCTGAAAACTGTTTCCAGGGAAATAACCTGAGATCTACGGGATCTGAGGTTCTGGGCAAGCTGCTGGGATGTAACAAAACACTGCACAGGTGAGTTTAGCTGTCAAAAAAAAAGAAGAAAAAATATTAACTTAGGGAACCTCTTTCTATCATTGTGTGAAAATATAGTGTTTAGTGATTTTTTACTAACATGTTTACCATGTGCAGTGACAGCCACTGTCTGAAGTAAAGGTAATTAGTAAAGCATCTGTCATGGATGAAAATCACAAAGTGCTTAAATCAGTGAAAATATTTGGGAACCTCCCTGTTATCTTTAAACACACTGTCATTTTCATCAGTGTATCTAAAATGGTGTTGTCAGTAAAACTATAACAGCAGTTTATAGTTTCAGCCAGTACAAAATGTAGTGATGTAACAGCAAATTTGAAAAAAATTATGTCCTTTGGAGAATCTTGTGATAGCACTGGTTTGTAGGGTTTCCATTGTATTTAATAATATGAAATCCCAGCAGGCTGAAGAGGGAAGCACACTGGAGGTGTTTATAATGTGATAATAGTGACCCAGTGTGAACATTGTTCTCAGGCTGGTGTTGGAGTGGAATGCTCTGGGTGTGTGGGAAGAGTCCTTTTCACTGTTCTGTGACGGGTTGGCCTCCAACAACACTCTGACACACCTGGACCTGCGCAACAATCAGATCAACCACCACGGAGCCTCGGAGCTGGCGCTGGCCCTCAGACGCAACAGCACCCTGCAGGAGCTAGGTGAAGTGGAACTGCCCACATCGGTCCTGACCAACCGCAGAGCAGCACACATGTTGGCTCATCTTTCAATGTCTCAGGAGTCCCTGATCTGTTGTGTTTGTCTTTGTTGTAGTACTCCTGATGTAGTTCAGATGTTAGTTTAAAACAAACATCTTTGCTGTGTGATCTTCCTTTTCCAGACCTGAGGTGGAACAACATCGGCCTGTTGGGTGGGAGGTCCCTGCTGGAGGCCCTGCAGAAAAACAAGAGCGTAGTTCAGCTCGAGATGGCAGGAAACAACATTCCCAGTGACATTCTCAAAGCTCTGGGTAAGATTGTTACACATCTCCTCCTGTAGGTGTGATTTCTACTAAAATATAGCAAAAACAATGAAAATCATTTGAAAATACTATTAGTGAAATCACCAGATTGACATCCATATTTTGTTTTAAATATGCTACACATGCAGTGTTACCAAACTCATTTTAGTATTGACAGGAATAATAGTGAATAGAAGTCTTTTTCTGTGACTGGGCAACTCTATATGTAACACAGTTGAAGGTTCTGGAGAGACTCCTATTGGCCCACCTGAGTGAGAAAGCAAACACCTGTTGGGGGAGCTGGAGTCATAAACACATCCACTGTCATCTGTGTGGCTTATTCTGTGAACTTTCTGGACCCTTCTAGAGCAGAGCACAGGACACAACTCTGAAAGAGAGTTCACATTGAGAGACAGTCGCAACAAGACCCATGTCCTCAGCAAAGAGATCCAATCACTGAAGGAGGAAAAGGGTCGCCAGGTGAGCTGTCAGTTTGGCACATTTTGTCTGGAGAAGGCAGTAAGTAAATAGAGAATTTTCTCTCTATCTTATCTACTGTGTCTTATTTGAAATGAGTGTTTAGTGTATTCCTTACGATGACCATGACTCTGGTTGTCCTAACTGTCCTCCAGTTCCTCAGCCTGATGGAGACAATAGATAGGCAGAGGGAGGAGATGGGACGCTCCACCAAGTGAGTCCATTTACTACTGGCTGTCAAATTGACCCAAACATATATATAGATGAATAAGCCTTTGAGCTTATATACACAACTGTCCATAACCCTGTTAAACATCCGTAACACACCTGGTTGGTCACTCTCCTGAGGTCATCAGGTCTAATGAGCCATCAGACGCTATAAACCCTAAAGGAATCAAATTTGCTCATGAAGTTTGTGACTTATTACCGACAGAATGAATATGTTAGATCTACTGTCTCTTTAAATATGGCCTGTTTGCCTCCTCTGATGTTAGGTCAACCTCTGCTCAGATTGGTCAGCTCCAACAAGCTCTGAATGAGAGGAAGTCAACAATCAACTCCCTCACTGCCAAGTAATTCCTTCAGATTCTTTCTTGCTCAAAGTTATTTAATTAACTATGATGAGTTTTTTTTACTCTGACGAGTGCAGTGATGGACGGAAGCAGTGAGGTTTGTGGGTGTTTCTGTTGAAATTGCAGGTTGCAGATGACAGAAGCAGCTCTGGCCCTCTCAGAGCAGAAAGGCCAGAGTATGGGTGAGGTGCTGTCTCGCATGAAGGCTGAGAAAGAAGAGCAGAAAGAGCAGCAGAGTCGACTGAGGAAGAAGCAGGAAGAGGTACGCTGAAACGCTGGAGAACATCCGGGCTGTCGTCTGAGTTTTATGTTTTAAAGCAAATAGTTGCACGGACAGATCTGGATAAGTGATGAGCTCACACACAGTGTGTATTGACAGGCGCCTTCCAGAGGTATTGAACTGAGACACATTTTTCATATTATAAAATAAACTTCTCTTGTATTTTATTGGATTTTTTTTCACACATAAAAGTCTTAAAATGTGACCAGCCCTGGAGTCCAGGCTCAGTAGAACCACATTTTGCTGAAGTGACCTTTGAAGGTCTTTTGTCTTTACAGGTGAACATTTCTACTCAGAGCTCCTGAAATAGCTCAAGCTATTAGATAGAGAGCATCAACTGTCACAGATTCTCAATAAACAAAAGAACAAACAAATAAATTAACATTAGTCAATACAAGATTATACTATGATCCTCTGTGCTTGTCTTCCTTTCCTTTAGGAAAGTTCCCTCAGGGAGGGAAAACTCCACAGAGAGATCCAGAACCTGATGGAAACCAACGGCCAACTCAGGAATAAAGTATGAGCCCTGCTTGATGAGTATCATGTGTCTTAGCTTTACACACCTGTGGCATTACAAGGACTGTTTGAAAGTGTGGGAAAGAAGTATTTGATCCCTGGCTGATTTTCTAAGTTCTCACACACAAACACCAAAGCCCATTCTGTACATTCTATGCTGGTTTTATATTTTGATAGAGAGTAGTAGAACCAATGAGGAAAAATCCTTACGTCAAAGTAGAAAATTGGTTTGTGTGTCATTGAGTGAATTATGTATTTGTTCCCCTTCAACAGAAACAGAGTTCATAAATAAATCAGGTAATCATGCACAGATGTTCTGGATCAAAACGTTGTCTGTGTGTGAAAGCCTCCAGCTTTTCAGGAGAGGCTTGATCATAATCTGAAGGTCGCTTGAGGCCAGTGGGGTTAACTCCTGTGAAATCCAAGGACAGAACAGTAATAACGTCATGGTGGAGTCTTCCTGCATCACATCAGCAGAATGGCCAAAAATGATTTAATGACATGCAAACCATTTCTTGAAACTTTTATGTTTTTATGTGCTGCATTTCCTAAACTTTTTCTTGGTATTGTCTTTGAAACTAGCGTTAAATGTAAAGGTTGTGCTTTTGCTTGCTATAGCGTGCAGCAGCAGCAGAGGAAATGCTGACTACCTGTAGCGTATGAACGTGGCGATCATGTTAGTAATAGATGTGTGTCAGGTGGAGGAGCTGGAGTGCAGGTGCAAGTCTCAGCAGCAGCAGATCTTTGAGCTGAAGCAGGAGCTCACCAACAGCACCGCAGAGCTCAAGATGCGGCTAACGAAGGCAGAAGGTAGCAGCAGCATCTGGAGCAGGCCGTGTTCCCGCACGAGGCCCGGCTCATGTCCCACCTGTCCCGCAGATCGGCTGGAGACAGAGAAGCGGCGGTCCAAGCAAGCCCTGGAGGACATGGAGACCCTGAGACACAAAGAGGTGCTGCGTCTTCCACCCATCATCAACCTGTTCACATGCAAACATGCATCACTTCACAGCTGGAACCCCCGCATGAAAAACATGTTATCACTTTTAGTCCAATGCAAAATACTTTATTGATCCCAAGGGGAAATTAAATGTGTAAACTTTTGTAATTCAACATCCTTCAAAGCGTTTTGACTGGTAAAACACATGTGGTGATATCAGACCTGATCCTTTGTGTACTGCTGCCTTTCTTGTTTAGTTGATATAAATGTTTGGCATATATAATTGATTGCATGCTTAAAGTTGCAGTACTGCAGCCAACCTTTAGATGGACATCTTTTAACAGCTACATCCTCATGCAGGTGGAGAACATCAGCCGGCATCTAGAGGAGAATGAGAGAACTCTGCAGGAACGTATCTTCAAACTGGAGGCGCAGAGGATCCAGCTGGAAGAGGTCACAGTCCTGCTTCCTTCCTTTTGTCAGAGTAGAATAATTTCATAACAGTGTGTAAGAGTTTTTCAGATAGTTGGTTTTGTCTCTTTGCTGCAGGAGCTGGGTAAAGCTAAAGCAGCCGTTGTGACTGAGAGGGCCCAGGCAGAGGAGGAACTGGGAAAAGTACGAACTCAAATGCGCTCAGAGGAGGTAAGACGCCTGAACAGAAGAGGAAGTCTTCCTGCTCTCAAACCCTCACGTCCACGCTTCTTCCCACAAGCAGCAGGAGCACGTGTCGACCCTGGAGGAGAAGCTGCGTTCCCTGCGTGCGTCCATGCAGCAGCTGCAGCTGCACTGCTCCCAGCAGAAACAGAGCATCTCTGAGCTGCAGGCAAAGACCAGTCACCAGAGCGTGGAGACGGACGGCCTGCGGCACCGGATAGAGGAGCTTCAGCAGGTAGGCGCCCAGCCGCCTGCTGCTGCTGCTGCTGCTTGTTAATCAGCCATTCTGCAATACCAGCTGAAAATGAATGCAGACACAACTGAGACACACAGGATGCTCTGTGGAAGGTGTCACATCCTAACACCAACAGACCAGGTGGAGCCCATAGAGGGATTATCTGTTTGTAAACACAGCGGACGCTGCAGAGCAGGGGTGCTCAAGTCCAGTCCTGGAGAGCTACCGTCCTGCAACTTTTAGTTGCAGCCTTACTCCAGTAGACCAGACTCAGCTATGAACAGGTCTGGTAACGAGTCATTCATTTGATTCAGGTGTGTTGGAGCAGGGATGCATCTGATAGTTGCAGGATGGTAGCTCTCCAGGACTGGACTTGAGCACCCCTGCTGCACAAAGACCCCACAGTTGCTAGTGGTTGTCATGGTTACCCACATTTATCTTGCTGTTTTAACAGTAGCTATTATGTCGTCAGCACACGTCAACTTTTTGTCACTGCATGATAAAATAAGTTATGCTACCATATTGATATTAGTGACTCATTAATACACATTACATGCAGGTGAGTGAATAAATGAGGACAAATGGCCCAAACTGCAGTAGCAATATTAACATTACTGGCAATATTAAAGCAGTTTTATTCATGGGAACATAATCAGCTCTCAACGAGATATATGTATTCTCTCTAAATAAGACGTAAAAGTTAAGTTTTTAAAAAAGAGGGGAAAAAAACATTTGAAAAAAGCTGAAATTCTTATTTGGCAAAGGACGAATGAAATACAACAATTTTATTCAGCCATCAGCTGAAATCAGAAATGCAGCAGGTTGAACCAGAGGTCATTTGAGGTTCACATCGATGTACTAAAAATAAACATCTGCAGGTCCCTCAGAGCTGCGTGTGTCAGTTTGTGCCGGGTGAAGAGAGGTGATCTGCGCTGGCGGCGAGTCGCTGATGATTTTATCAGTCTTACTGTAAATCATTTAAATAGTTAGAATAATGTATTATTGCCTGCCTTCTGCAGGCGACAGTAGAGTGGCTGCTGACGCAACGTGACGTCGACTGATAATCCCTCTATGTGAAGAAAAAAAAAAAGGTTGTTACCTAGCAACAACCTGTTGAGTAAAAAAGCTCACACCGTCACCTGATGCTTCTGCCAAGTATCAGAAATACTAGCATTTCTGACATTTAAAACAAAAAAGTAATCACTGATTAATGATATGGACTAATACACTAATACGAAATGCTTCCATAGTGATAGGTTTTTCTGCCGTACCGCCCAGCCCTTCTTTGATTGGGTGGCAGCTGTTTGGTGCGGATCCTTCCTACACAGCATGTTGTTGCAGGATCTGTCTGGAAAAGAGCAGGAGAAGGTGGCTGAGGTGAGCAGGGTAAGAGTGGAGCTGCTGGAGCAGATTGGACAGCTGGAGGCAGACAGGACGGCACAGGAGGGGCTCAAAGCAAAGATCAGTGCTCTGGAGAGAGAGATGAAAGGTACATTATCCACTGTTTAGTTTGCTGCTTTGTTTCAAGGTGCATAATGTTTTGGAAACCTCAAAAATCTGATCTGCTCTAAGTCATTCATATTTCTGTCAGGTTTTTGCTGTGATGTAATATTTTATTTTGATCTTGTAACATTAATATTTTGTGGAGGCCCAGCCAGAGTCCAGGCAAAATCTGTGAACAGATTAGAGTTAGATTGTTGTAATGTTAATAAAGATGAAGAGGGAATTATAAACAATTATAACAATTGAAATTGAAAACAGTTAAAATACTCCTTCCTTGCTTTATTATCTACTGGAACATTTTTGATCAGAGACAAATGTCTTTGTGGAATGAGAATAATCTTAAATCTGAATCTATTGGTGGTGTGAATAATTTTGGGCTTAAACAGCAGGCAAACATCTCACAGCAGATTGTCTTCATCTGGACTTCAGATTGAGTTTAATAATCTGTAATCCACATATTGTTAGCCTTTGTGATAAGCTGTTCATTTATATGCCTGTGAATAAATACATTTCTGAAAGTGATTTTATTCTGCTAAACATTAGCAGAATAAAATTGTAAGTTAGCTTCACTTATTTGCATTGGATAATATTCTTAGTGTGTGGAAAATGCTGACACAAAACAGAAATAACTTAACTTGAGCTAAAACAGGAAGTTTAGTTTTATTTGTTTGGTGTGGTGTTTTTTTTTTATCATAGCCTATAGTGAAAAATCATTCTGACAAAAAATAAGGTATTTTCATAAACTTCATCCAGATGCTGAAAATTAATTTCCTTCACTCCAAATAAAAATGTGTTGAAGATTGTCAATGCATTTACAGAGTGAAAAATCTGGATGTTTTCAGTTTTCATTCATTTACAAAACAAGAAAAGCTTCTCATAACTTAAAATATTGTAATATTTTGAACAAAAAAATGTATAGGAAATGTGGGAGGTCTCTATATTATATAACTTATGAGTTGCTGAAATACATAAAATTTTCATTAATATTCTAATTTCTTGCATAAAACTGTACACATCTGCTACATGTCATGCCTGTTTTGTGCATTTTATTTATTTTTTGTAGTTCTAACAAATAATCACCGTGAAGTGCTTCTTGACAAAGAGAGTGAAAAGTCTTCCCTGTTGGAAAAGCTGCGGCTGAAGGAAGTAGAGATCCAGCGGATGAAGGAGGACGAGGCCCAGAGAGCCAGCTACCTGCAGAGCGCCATCCTCAGCTACGTTCAAGGCTCCCCGCTGGGACACTACAGCAGCCCCAACAAGTAGTGGAACCAGTGGAATCCCACTCATGACCAGTGAGCAACACCAGTCACAACACCTCACTGGAACTGACTGGCAGATTTTAGACGCCATGAAACGCTGACATTAGAAGGCAGTGAGAGACGTTTTCAGTAACTTCTCACAGTGCAGCTGTAGCAGCTCTGTTCTTTCTGCTCCACTGCCCTCCAGACTGTAGACATTAAATGTCCAGCAGTTTTTGGCCTGAGGTGGTGCTTATGGATCCTTAGTGATCCATAAGCACCAAGGATTAATGGATCTAGTTCAGGGATCAGTCCTGAGTTGTGCTCTGTCTGGAGGTTCAGTTTTCAGTGGAACAAGGTTATGAACATAAAAACCAGAGAAGGTCTGTCAAACATCAGCATTTGTTTGCTGTTTACCCAGATATTCACTCAATTTCACCAAAATGTGTATTTATGTTAATTAATGTGTAAATTCATGCACATTCATGCACAAGGATTTGAAGAATAAAGCAATATAACTTGTTTTATTGTTTTATACTTGTGAATATGTATTAATTGGTTTTATTTTGTAACCAGGTTATTGTGTATTGCAGACTTCTGCCCAGCTCCCTCTTGAAAATGAGATCCAGATCTCAACAGGGTTTACCTGGTTAAATAAAGGAAATAAATTTAAAAAATTACTATACCAATAAATAGCTTTTAATTTAACATCTGATGGCTGAAATCAACCTCACCACTCAGATCAGTTGTTTGATCTCAGTTTCTTATTTTCTGCTAACAGGATTCAAAAATGGAAACTTTCCCCTTTGGGTCAGTAAAAGGAAACAGCAGCAGGACACTGCTGGGAATCTTGAAACCTGTTGTTTCCAGTAAACTACATCTTTATTTGTGAGGCAGTGATGTTTTTTGTTTTGTCTGTTTTCCTGTTATTTGGTGTGGCTGATTGTCTAGCGCCGCTGTTAGCACTCGAATATGCTCACCAGTTTACAAATATGGTTGAATATGAGCTCCATTTTTAGAGGAAGTGAAGCAAGATGATCCTCTGATTGGATCCTGGATTCATTTTTACACAAACTTTGTATTCTAACTGCATCTTTATATCACAAGAAAATATTTTGTATCATGTTTTTTCAAATGTTTTCCATTTTGTGATTTCGCAAAAAAAATAAAATAAATGTATATTTTCTTCTTTCATTAGTTTTAGTAGTACAAGTGTTTGTTTTATTATTTTTGCAAATAATGATCTTCATCGTTATGTTACCATAGTTACAGTTTTACAGAGCATCTAAGGTTAGAGGATAATATCAAATTTACCTCTTCCTTCAGTTTTTTTGGTTACATTATCATATGTTTTATGTTTTCAGTAAGCGGGATGTAGATTATTCTGCAGCTGTTCTCTGTGGTAGTCTTGAGTTTGGACATGGCTTTGTTGGAGCTCCATATACCTGAATTTAATTTTAAATACTTCATTTGTTATTTTCGTCTTTAGTAGTAGCATGTATTCAGTTTTATTTGTCTACATCATGTTTTTGTAATCAGCTAGATGTTTTGATCTGTTTGCCAGACCTAAATGAACCAAACACGTTTTTAATTTTGAGAAAATTCTTAGAAATTCTTTTACTTGAGTAAAAATGTTGAAGTAGTGCAACCACCACCTCTTCATTAAGAGGACAGGAACAGGGGCCCCAAGGGGCCCCAAGTCAAACACTGTTCTACTCTGTGCTGCGTTGGGCCAGCTGTGAGTTTAGCATCTGTTCGCCTGATCACTGGAACAATCCCACCCGTGTTCTGACGTCTAACTGGACAACTGCCTGTCTGACTGTGACGTCATTGTCACATCCTGGAACGCGGCATTTCCACCATTTGTCTCTCTGTCGGGCCTGTCCCTTTAACAGCACTCGGTTGTTCCCGGAGAAAGTCGGCGCAGTTCGTCATCGACCTCTTTCACTGCGGCTTCATCGCCAAGCGGACTAACCCGCTGCTCTCATCCGATCCCTCAGCGCGGACTGTCGGATCCCTGAACTGTCCAGCCCCGGTTCCCGGAGAAGCGTCCAGCTCCTGTCCAAATGCAAGCGATCAAATGTGTGGTGGTCGGCGACGGGTAAGGGCTCTTTCAGATGATACGGGCCAGCAGCGGAGCATTGCTCATGTGATGCGGCCGCCGACAGATGGATGATGGGAGGATGCTATGTGGAAAAAGGGATGGGGCTCACGGAGCGCTGCATCGCCTGGCCCGG
Organism: Poeciliopsis prolifica; assembly: GCF_027474105.1. Taxonomy (NCBI): domain Eukaryota; kingdom Metazoa; phylum Chordata; class Actinopteri; order Cyprinodontiformes; family Poeciliidae; genus Poeciliopsis; species Poeciliopsis prolifica. The sequence continues at coordinate 753,537 of NW_026562449.1, forward strand.
TTTTCTCCGGGTTAGCGGTGGGCTCGCCCCCCTGTTAGCGGCTCTCTGGCTGCATCCCGGCCGCTGCAGCGTGCAGGGAGGAGCCGGGCGCCTCGCACAGAACACGGCCATCGTAGGCCAGTGGAGAAAGGCTGAAGTGCTGATGCACGCTGAGGAATGCGTGGCCCTCCCTGCCAGCAGCAAGCAGGCCCCGCTATTGTAACGATCACCCAGCCCCTTGTCTTCCAGCGCCCAGACTGCTGCCTGCTGCTGCAGACTGCTGCTGCAGACTCCTGCCTGCTGCAGCGTCACGAGCCGCACTGCTGGTTTTACTAGACAGATTCATAAATGTTGAATGAGTCAATACTCATATTTTGTTCAAAAAGACTGAGTGTCAGAATACATATAAAAATAAATAAATAAATAAATTCACAGCTGTGAATTCCTCCTCTGTATGCTGCTGGAATAAATCCCATAATTCTAGAGATTTGTGACACCATAACTTGCAGCATAGATTATGGTGTTCAGAATGTACACATAACCTGGTGAAAGGAATTGGGAATGTTACATAAAAAAAACCCCAAAAAACACTTAAATCTTAAAGTAGCATCATAGTGTGCAGTTTTAAACCCGTGGCTCACTGTGGACTCCTACAGACGCAAAACAACATAAAGAGATCTTAGAAAAGTTGCAAAAACTGTTAAGAAGTAGAATTGAAATAAAATTACACTTCGAGACAATCAACGTCTGTAAGACTGAATAGATGTAGCTATCATTTGTTTTTAAAAGCATCTAAAGTTTATTTTAAAAATTAAAAAGTGAGCCTGTCTAGAGCTGCACAATATCAATCAATCAAGTTTATTTGCATTGCACACATCAGCCATAAGGTCGTTCAAAGTGCCTTACATGTCTCACTCCAACATCAAAATCAACAATACACATCAAATATGTAGATCAATGTTCCAGTAGTTTACAGTGGTTTCATAAACCATTCATTTCCTGTTGGTTTATTAAAGGAAAGACAGGATAGTCTTAGATTGGACGCCTTGGAACAAGTTTAGTGATGAGTTTTTCTGAGCTCTGGTACAGACTGTACAGATGTGAAACTGCTAGTGGCCCACACACTGGAGGTGTTGAGTGCACACACGCTTTCACTCCATTCATGTTGTGGAGCTGCTCCCAGTTATTCTTAAATGTTGTGGTTTTCTAGTTGGCATGACAAGAATCACACCATGAATGACATGTTCACATCCTGTGACTGACTCTTCTCTCAGAATGACAAGTACTGTTTCCCATTTTTAGCATTTCCAAACAAAAGGTGTTGTTTGTGTAGCCGTTGATTTGTCCTCACTGGCTTTCCATACCAAAAGGCAGGTAGTGGCTCCTCCCATGTCCTGTTTTGTAGATTGAGTTGGCTTCAGTGTTAACCCAAGTAGGGCTGAAAATGATATTATGATATAAGAGTTTCATATATCAGTCCATGTC